>NC_092728.1:77207034-77222034 GCF_047496885.1 Scyliorhinus torazame
AGGAAGGATCTCAATCACCTGAAAAAGTCCGATTTCTCAAAGAATGAAAGATTCTGCTTAAATTTCTGAAGTGCTCAGGAGGTGTATAGAATGTATTTATTTTTAAAATATTGTTTGATGCTGCACTGGACTTAATCTCCATGATGCTAAGCTGAACTGGTGGGCCTCTTCAGCACTGTATTATTCAGTGATTCTGTGAGGTGGCCTCTGAGTATGGCTTGCACTAATGTTTTTAACTTGATCCTGAATGTGTCTAAAGTTATACTGTCATCTTTGTATTACGGTAAAAAGGAAACTGATTTGCAGTGTTGGTATAGTTGCACCCTCAGCTACTTCACTGTAGCAATGAGTTTCAAAGTTTTGAAATTTGTTGTGTTTTGCTTTGTTCTACCAATTTATTTTTTTGCTGGTAAAATGTGACTGTTCTTCATGAGGACAGGGTCAGCAGAGCTCAGTCCTGTTCGTGATATTTCATCAAGTGGTGTACCTTTGAATAAAGTTGCTGGACAGTGATCAGAACCTTTGATTTTTTTCATACTTCCTGAAATTTGGTATGTCAAACCAATTGTTACAACAACCTGGGCTAGGACGCGGTCAATTCCAGCCTCCCTTGACCGGGAGTCGCAAAATAAGTGAATTAGCCAATAATTCTTATAAACCTTTCGAGATCTTTGGCCCTAAACTACTCCAGTGACTTACAGACACCAGATTTGTAAGTAAAAACACAATAACTGTTTATTTACTACAACAAAAGATTTAAAACATAGAATAATGGCCTGTTAAACTGTTTCTTTCCTCTTTGACCATCCCACCCTCTACCCAAGCACATATAAGATAGGTGCACACAGAGTAAGGGAAAGGGGAAAAATGATAGCAATTTAAAATATGGGAGTCAGAGAGATGTGTTCTTTATTGCTGATAATGACGTCCTTGTAGTCGGTCATTTTCTCAGGACGCAGAGTGTTGAAAACCACCAGTTGGATTTGATTTTCATGCAGCTTTAACTGGCTGTGGAGAGAGAGGCCTGTTCTTCAGGAGCTTAGAGAAGTCCTCAGGAGAGAGAGAGAAATGAGACCTGTGGGTCTTCTACCATCTTAATAATAAAAAATGTGCTTCACTCTACAAAATGAAGCCTGTCTGAGTTCGGCGGAACATTCTGGAACACCATCAACAATCATTATTGAGAGCCAGTCCAATCCCGGGAAATCAAAGTAGCCAATTGGCTGTCAGCCATGTCCATCAAAACATATCCTCACTGGACCTAACCAAATAGCGCAACTCACAGGGGGTGTCCAGAAATCAGACCAAATAGCATGCCTGCTGGGGGGGTGGGGGGGGGGGGTCCCGTTTTGTTAAAAAAAATTAAAAGTGCAGTCCATCCGAAAGGCATAAATCTTAGCAACCGTTCAGGCACAAAAGGTATAATAGCAAAGAATAACAGAAAAATAAAGGGAGGGAAGGAGGGAATCCTGGTTTTAATAGGAGGATCCTTACATACATCCCCGTTAAAACAATGAAATGTCAGGTCATGGAAGTTTTATTACAAGGTAAGGAAGGCATACAACGCCAACACATACCTACCTAAATTAGCCCTCATTATACAAGTCCCATTTCCCCCCCCAATATACATTAGCAATCAAACACGTGACAGAGGATCAGCTATCACGTTATCAATTCCAGGAATATGTACAATTTTCACATTGAACTGTTGCAAAAAAAAAAAACTCCAACAAACTCTTGACTAATAAGGGAATAAGGAGTTATGGGGAGAAGGCAAGAAATTGGGATAAGAAACATATCAGTCATTGATGGGCCGAACGGCAATTTTTTTGTTCCGTGTTTAAATGTGTCTCTAAATGCAACGGAAAAACAGTTTGGAAAAGTCCAGAGCAACCAGCACCGATTCGTCCTCCAACATGGCCGTGGATCTCCCAGACTCTCCTTGGTGTTCTGTGGATCACAATTGTTTTGCTTGTTTCTGCAACATGTCCAATATACATTGTTCCTCAGTCTCCAACTGAGCCAATCTCTATGGTTTTAGACAAGACTGTCGTGGCCTTCGTGGTTCAAAAGATTTGAGGTCCATACCATGGGTAGTTAGCAGAGTGCCCACCGGTGTTTCCCTACAATCGTCGATCAATTAGTGACCGGTCTCTTTGGTAACATCTAGTTATCATCACTTCATAGTCCAAATTGAAATCAAAGTCAAGACTCTCATCCGACTCTTCCTCCTTGCCATCATTCCTGCAACAACTATTTACCATTACCTCATAATTGGAACCGAAATTGAAGTCAAACTTTCGTCGGACTCTTCCCCTCTACCACCACTCTCGTAAAAACTTTCCCGACCACATCATCAAAGTCAAGACCCTTGTCTGATTGTTCATCCTTGGGGTCACCTTCGATCCTAAACTGCACAGGAGCTGTTCCTTATTACCACTGTCATTTGACATGTGATCAACAGGTGTCAACATCTCTTTCACTGAGTTGTCTGCTGCCCAATGGGCTTTCCTAACTCCCACATTCCCTACTGCTGGCATCTCGTGTGCTAACTGCAGTACCTCTTTCGTACTCTCTGTAATCATGGGTGAGGCTACAACCTTCACTCCCGCTAAATCATTCCGTAAAAGTAAGTTGACTCCTTAGACTGGAAATTCCTTAACCACTCCAACAGCTACTGGACCTGACACTGAATCACACACCAATTGCACTTTATGTAATAAAACCGGGATACAACTTCCACCTATCCCACTCACAAATACCTCCGCTTCCACTGAGCTTTCTGGCGGGAAAGCCAAATCCTTCTCCAGCACTAGAGTCTGAGTAGCCCCTGTATCTCTTAAAATTGTTATGGATTTGGCTTCTTCTGTTGTGGAAAATTGGGTGACCTTCCCCTTATGCACAAAACTGACATCTCTCATTTGCCTCATTCCCCACACCTACTTTCACAGCAGTGTTCACCTCCGGTCTCCTGAGTACAGTTAACGTTGCAGTCTGCGCTGTAGTATTCTTCACTTCGGCTCCCTTTTCTGAATCCTCCCTATGAAACCCCACAAGTCCCATGGGCTTTCCTTGCAGCTTCCAACATGCTGACCGAACGTTTCCCATCTTATTACAATTGTAACACCTAGACTTTCAAGTCTCACTTCCACCCCCAGTATCTTCCTTTCTGACCTGAGGAGGAGATCTCTAGGCCTTCCCAGATATCCATTCTCTACCTTGGCTACCTGCCGTTCACTCACTCGCCCACTTCCTATCCTTTTCAAAAATTATGGGGGTGATGGAGCTAATGTTTAAATTTATGGAATAGCTCATAATCTTCAGCCTTAATTGCCGCTTGCCCAGCAGCTTGTACCCTGTGGTCTTCAACATGGGTTCTTATTATAAAAGGTAAGGAATTCTTAAACTCCTCTAAGAGAATGACCTCTCTTAGAGTCTCATAGCTAGTCTCAACTCCCAGTGCTCGTACCCATCTATTAAAATTGTTCTGCTTAACCCTTTCAAACTCTGCATAAGTCTGTCCCGGCATCTTAAATTCCAAAATGTTTGCCGATATGCCTCAGGAACCAATTTGTATGCATCCGGAATAGCCTTTTTCACCGCCTCATAATCCTGAGACTCCTGCTCTGACAAGGCAGCATAAACTTCTATGCCTGTCCCATTAATTTACTCTGCACCGGTAATGACCACTTTACTGCCATTCCATTTGGATTTCTATTTTCTCGAAAGCCCTAAAGAACGTTTCGACTTCCTTCTCTTTGAATTTTGGGAAAGAATGTATAAATTTAAACTTTTCACCACTGGTTCTAGGACTAGGCACCGCTCTGGCAGCTGAAGACTCATTTCTTGTACCCTAAGCTGGAAATCTCTCTCCCTTTTTCTTTTTCTCTTTCTTCTCTCTCCATTTCCATCTCCATTGCCTTTTGCTTAATCTCCATTTCTCTCTGCTTCATCTCCACTTCAAGTCTTTTTAATTCCCTTTCTTGCTCGAACTGCAATAAACTGTTTAAATAAAAATACCCCATTGTCCTATATTTATTCTTTCATGGGTTGTGGGTATTGCTGGCAACGCTGATTTGTTGTCCATCCCTAATTGCCCTCCAACTGTGTGACTTGCTAGACCATTTCAAAGAATAATTAAAAGTCACATGTATGTCAGACAAGGATGGAAGATTTCCTTCCCTAAAGGACGCTAGTGAGCCAGATGGGTTTTTGCAACAATCAACTTTATCCTGTGATACTTTCATGGTCTCCGTTATTGAGACTGGCTTTTTAAAAAATATAAATTTAGAGTACCCAATTCATTTTTTCCAATTAAGGAGCAATTTAGCGTGACCAATCCACCTACACCGCACATCTTTGGGTTGTGGGGGTGAAACCCACGCAAGCATGTGGAAAACGTGCAAACTCCACACAGACAGTGACAGAGAGCCGGGATCGAACCTGCGACCTCGGTGCCGTGAGGCAGCAGTGCTGACCATTGAGCCACCGTGTTGCCCAGAGACTGGCTTTTAATTCCCGATTTTATAAATTGAATTTACATTCCACCAGTTGCCATGGTGGAATTTGAAGCCAAGACCTCAGAGCATTAGTCTGAGCCTCTGGATTACTAGTCCACTATGCCATGAGAGGTACAAAAGGATATCATTATTTGTAAGGCAATCAGTCACATTTGCTGCTGATATACAAGATAGATTTTTAGCTTGTACTTAAAATGAATTTGGAGGGCTCGAGTGTTCGCGCACTTAAAGGGACTGAAGGCAGACGTGGTCATGCTCCAAGACACACACCTGAAGGTGGCGGACCAGGTCAGGTTAAGAAAGGGATGGGTAGGACCGGTATTCCACTCGGGACTGGACGCGAAGAATAGAGGGGTGGCAATATTGGTGGGAAAGCGGGTGTCATTTGAGGCCAAGACTATTGTAGTGGACAATGGAGGGCGATATGTAATGGTGAGCGGTAGGCTGCAAGGGACGTGGGTGGTGTTGGTAAACGTATACGCCCCGAACTGGGATGATGCAGGATTCATGAAGCGCATGTTGGGGCGCATTCCGGACCTGGAGATAGGAGGCCTGATAATGGGAGGGGACTTCAATACAGTGTTTGATCCAGCACTGGACCGCTCCAAATCACGGACTGGAAAGAGGCCGGCGGCGGCCAAGGTACTTAGGGGGTTTATGGATCAGATGGGGGGAGTGGACCCATGGCGGTTTGCAAGGCCGCTGGCCAGGGAATTTTATTTCTTCTCCCATGTACACAAAGCCTACTCCCGGATAGATTTTTTTTGTTCTGGGCAGGGCGCTCATCCCGAGGGTGGAGGGGACGGAGTATTCGGCCATAGCCAATTCGGACCATGCCCCGCACTGGGTGGAACTGGGGCTGGGAGAGGAGAGGGACCAACGCCCGCTGTGGCGGCTGGATGTGAGACTGCTGGCGGACGAGGTGGTGTGTGGGAAGGTGAGGGGGTGTATCCGGAGGCCAATGACAACGGGGAGGTGCAGGTGGGGGTGGTATGGGAGGCGGTGATCAGGGGAGAGCTAATCTCCATTAGGGCTCATAGCGAGAAGACAGAGGGCATGGAAAGGGAGAGGTTAGTGGGGGAGATTTTGAGAGTGGACAGGAGATACGCAGAGGCCCCGGAGGAAAGATTACTTGGGGAAAGACGACGGCTCCAGACGGAGTTTGACCTGTTGACCACAGGGAAGGCGGAGGCACAGTGGAGGAAAGCGCAGGGGGCGATCTACGAGTATGGGGAAAAGGCTAGTCGGATGCTGGGGCACCAGCTCCGTAAGAGGATGGCAGCGAGGGAAATAGGGGGAGTCAAGGATGGAAGGGGAGCCACGGTTTGGAGTGCGACGAAAATAAACAAGGTATTTAAGGCCTTCTATGAAGAGCTGTACAGATCCCAGTCCCCAGCGGGGGAAGAGGGGATGAGACGATTCCTAGACCAACTGAGATTCCCGAGGGTGGAAGAGCAGGAGGTGGCTGGCTTGGGGACACCAATTGGGTTGGAGGAGCTGAGCAAGGGTTTGGGGAGCATGCAGGCGGGGAAGGCCCCGGGACCGGACGGGTTCCCGGTGGAGTTCTACAGGAAGCATGTAGACCTGTTGGTCCCGTTACTAGTGAGGACCTTTAACGAGGCAAGAGAGGAGGGGACCCTGCCCCCGACAATGTCGGAAGCGACAATTTCTTTGAACTAAAAGCGGGACAAGGACCCACTGCAATGTGGATCGTACAGGCCGATCTCGCTCCTCAATGTGGATGCAAAAGTGCTGGCCACGAGGATCGAGGACTGTGTCCCGGGGGTGATTCATGAAGACCAGACGGGATTTGTAAAGGGCAGGCAATTAAACACAAACGTGCGGCGGCTTTTAAACGTGATGATGATGCCATCGGAGGAGGGAGAGGCGGAGATAGTGGCAGCTATGGACCCGGAGAAGGCCTTTGACCGAGTAGAGTGGGAGTACATCTGGGAGGCGCTGCGTAGGTTTGGGTTCGGGGGAGGTTTTATTAGTTGGGTTAAGCTCCTTTACAGAGCCCCGGTGGCGAGTGTAGTGATGAACCGGCGGAGGTCGGAGTACTTTCGACTGTACCGGGGGACGAGACAGGGGTGCCCCCTGTCCCCCCTGTTGTTCGCATTGGCGATCGAACCATTGGCCATGTCATTGAGGGAGTCTAATAAATGGAGGGTGGTGGTCTGAGGGGGAGAAGAGCATCGGGTGTCGCTATATGCGGATGACCTGTTGCTGTACGTGGCTGACCCAATGGAGGGGATGGTGGAGGTCATGCAGACTCTAAGGGAGTTTGGGGAGTTTTCGGGCTATAAGCTCAATGTAGGGAAGAGTGAGCTCTTCGTATTACAGGCAGGGGACCAGGAAAGAGGGATAGAGGACCTACCGCTGAGGTGGGCGGAGGGGAGCTTTTGGTATCTGGGGATCCAGATAGCCAGAGGTTGGGGGGCCCTACATAAACTGAAGCTGATGAGATTGGTGGAGCAAATGGAGGGGGACTTCAAAAGATGGGACATGTTACCGCTCTCGCTGGCGGGTAGAGTGCAGTCGGTCAAAACGGTGGTCCCCCCGAGGTTTCTGTTTGTGTTTCAGTGCCTCCCCATCGTGATCACCAAGGCCTTTTTTAAGAGAGTAGGTAGGAGTATTATGGGGTTTGTGTGGGCGAATAAGACCCCGAGGGTAAGGAGAGGGTTCCTGGAACGCAGTAGGGACCGAGGAGGGTTGGCGCTGCCAAATCTAGGGAGCTACTACTGGGCAGCAAATGTGGCGATGATCCGCAAGTGGGTTATGGAGGGAGAGGGGGCGGCATGGAAGAGGATGGAGATGGCGTCCTGTAAAGGAACGAGCTTGGGGGCGCTGGTGACGGCACCGCTGCTGCTCTCGCCGACCAAGTATACCATGAGCCCGGTGGTGGCGGCAATGTTAAGGATCTGGGGCCAGTGGAGATGGCACCGGGACGCAATGGGAGCATCGGTATGGTCCCCGATCAGAGGTAACCACCAGTTTGTTCCGGGGAAGATGGACGGGGTTCCAGAGCTGGCATCGGGCGGGGATTAGAAGAATGGGGGACCTGTTCATTGACGGGACGTTTGCAAGCTTAGGGGCACTGGAGGAGAAGTTCGAGTTACCCCCGGGAAATGCCTTTAGATATATGCAGGTGAGGGCTTTTGTGAGGAGACAGGTGAGGGAATTCCCGTTGCTCCCTGCACAAGAAATTCAAGACAGGGTGATCTCAGGTGCATGGGTCGGGGAGGTCAAGGTGTCGACAATACACCAGGAGATGAAAGAAGAGGGGGAAGTGCTGGTAGAAGAGTTGAAGGGTAAATGGGAGGAGGAGCTGGGGGAGGAGATCGAGGAAGGTCTGTGGGCTGATGCCCTGTGTAGGGTTAATTCCTCCTCCTCGTGTGCCAGGCTCAGCCTGATACAATTTAAGGTGGTTCACAGAGCTCACTTGACGGGGGCGAGGTTGAGCAGGTTCTTTGGGGTAGAGGACAGATGTGGAAGGTGCTCAGGGAGCCCGGTGAACCATGTCCATATGTTTTGGTCATGCCCGGCACTGGAGGGATTCTGGAGAGGAGTGGCGGGAGCAATATCTCAGGTGGTGAAAGTCCGGGTCAAGCCAAGCTGGGGGCTAGCAATATTCGGAGTAGTGGACGAACCGGGAGTGCAGGAGGCGAAAGAGGCCGATATTCTGGCCTTTGCGTCCCTAGTAGCCCGGTGAAGGATCTTGCTAATGTGGAAGGAGGCAAAGCCCCCCAGCGTGGAGGCCTGGATAAACGATGTGGCTGGGTTCATAAAGTTGGAGAGGATTAAGTTCGCCTTGAGAGGGTCTGCGCAGGGGTTCTACAGGCGGTGGCAACCGTTCCTAGACTATCTCGCGGAGCGTTAGAGGAAGGTCGGTCAGCAGCAGCAGCAACCTGGGGGGGGGGGGGGTGATGAGCAAGAGATAACATGAAGAGTCGGGGAAACTGGCACGTACGGAAGAGAGCCAGTGTACAAAGCTATGTAAATATACTATTTTGCCAGGTATATATCTTGCTCCGCCCGATTTCTCGTTTCTTTTATTTTGTTACGGGGGGGGGGGGGGATTGTTTGTAAGGGAGAAAAATGGTGTTAAAAACTTTAATAAATATATATATTTTTAAAAAAAATTAATTTGATCGGCTGGCTGTCTATATGTCCTGATTCATTTCCAAATAGGCTAAACAACAACCGCTATCTAAGCCTTAATATGGAATTGTATAAATTGTCGCATCCCACCACATGAATGATTGTGAGAGACGTATGTCTTCCAATCAAACACATCAGAACTGAGCTCAAAACACACAGTAGCCAGCAGGGGCCACTCTTACCAGGGTCACTGAGCCCAACTATTGTTCTGACTCTTGTTTTGTCCATGATCTTTCAGTTGAAGTTTGTTTTGAAGAATTGCTGCCTTTGAAAGAAGCTGCCTTTGCATGATAAGCATTTCGCTGAATGTGAAGGGTTGTGGTACTATGGATAAGTTAAAATGATGGGAATGCAATATTTAGCTTCTGACTTCCAAAGGATCTTCTGTAGAATTGTTTTTAACTTCTAAGTTTATCAAGCTGCAGTGTTTGTCATCTTTGCGCTGTGACATTTTGAAGTGTAGCCAAAATGGACGACTGGAAATGTCGTCTCCTCCCCATGCATTTCTTTTCATAACAAACTCCAGTGGAATTAAAGAAATATCCTGTCTGTGACACTTCAAACCGCTTTACTAATGACTTGATCATTTTTTTAAAAAGCTACTGTAATTTTGAAAGATTAATGATATTGGTAGGAGCGGTTGAAGGTGGTTTGGTCGGCTGCTGTTCACTTTCTTTGGTGTGTCTGTGATGGAGAGAACACAATTTTTAAAAATTAGACCAATTATGTGGAATTAATGTCAGTTTGCTTGAAGTGACAATAACTCCACCAGAATAAAAATATAATCATAACATAATAGCCGCATGGATTTGGTTGCCTCAAAGAAAGAAAGCATTTTGTGATGAATAAAACCTGTTTAACTTATATGACTGTCAGTTTGGTTAGGTACCGTTGCTGGAATATTGTCAGGGTCGACAGCCTTTGCTTTATTCACAGGCTTCCACTGTTTCTTGCTGTCATGTGGAGTGAATCAAATTGGCTGAAGATGGTGGCTTAATTTTTAAAAAGCTGAAATTTGACCTCTTTATTTCCATTCTCCGATTTAAAATTTTAGAAAATGTGAAGGATCTACAGAGTAAACGGAACTAATATTCATATTATTGATGCAAACATCATGTGGAATTTGTAATTGGCATGTTGTACATGTCTTCCCTTGTATGAAACATTATTTAGACAGGGTCACAGGCATTTGTGTTTGCATGAAGAGTGAAGATGCTTCTTTTTGGAAGGTGCTGTTCAAGGAGGCTTGGTGAGTTGCTACGGTGCATCTTGTAGATGGTACACACTGCTGCCACTCTGTCAGTGGAAGTGGTGCCAATCAAGTCGGCTGCTTTGTCCTGGATGACATTGAGCTTTCTTGTGTTGTTGGAGCTGCACTCATCTAGGCAAGTAAAAAATATTCCATCACTCTCCTGACTTGAGCCTTGTAGATCATAGACAGGCTTTGGTGAGTTAGGGGGCGAGTTACTTGCCACACAATTCACAGCCTCTGACCTGCTATTGTAGCCATAGCATTTATGCTGGTCCAATTGAGTTCCTGGTCATAGGTAATAACCAGGATGTTGATAGTAGTAATATATATTGTTTGAAATGGTCATTGCCTCACACTTGTGTGGTCTGAATGTTACTTGCCACTTGTGTTGTCTCGGTCTTGCTGCATATGGGCATGGACTGCTTCAGTGTCTGAGGAGTCACAAATGGTGCTGAACATTGTGCATTCATCAGAGAACATCCCCACTTCTGACCTTATGATGGGGGGAAGGTCATTGAAGCAGCTGAAGATGGCTGGGCATTGGGCAATAACCCAAGGAATTCCTACAGTGATGTCCTGGGACTGAGATGATTGATCTCCGACAACCACAACTATCTCCCTTTGTGCTGGATATGACTCCACCCAATGGAATGTGTGCATCCCCCCCCCCCCCCCCCCCCCGGCCTGTTTCCTAATGACTTAGTTCTGCGGGGGTAGCTGTGCTGGAACAGCTTGGCTAGGGGTGCAACAGGTTCTGGAGCACAAGTTGTCAGTACAGTTGCTGGAATATTGTCAGGGTCCATAGCCTTTGTTTTATTCACTGGTTTCAGCTGTTTCTTGATGTCATGTGGAGTGAATTGAATTGGCTGAAGACTGGTGACTTCAGAAGGAAGTTGAGGTGGATCATCCATTCGGCACTTCTGTTGGAGTTGATTGCAAATGATTTAGCCTCTCTTATGCACTGCTGGTGTGCTGGGATTTCCCACCATTAATGGAGCTGCCCTCTCCTGTCAAAAGTAGATGTTTGTCATTGTTGGAGGCCAGACTGATGACATCACTGCTGGCATTCCTCAGGGAAGTGCCTTAGGCCCAACCATGTTCAACTTCATCAGTGTCATTTTGTTTTTCCAAACGCAATATGAACATTACTGGCAACGCCAGCATTAATTACTCATCACTAATTTCCCTTAAGAAGGTGGTGATGGGTTGACACTTTGGACTGCTGCATCCCATTTGGTGTTGTGCACCCTGTGCTGTGAGGGAGAGAGTTCCAGGATTTTGACCCAACGACTGAAGGCACGGCGATTTATAGTTCCAAATCAGAATTGTGTGTGACTTGAGAAACTTGGAGTTGGTGGTGTTCACACGCATCTACTGCACTTGTCCTCCTCGGGCAGTAGAGGTCGTAGGTTTGAAGGAGGCTTTTGAAGGAGGTTTTGTAAATGGTACACACTGCTGCCACTGTGTATGGTGGTGAAGGGAGTGAATATTTAAAGTGGGGGATTGGGGTGCTGACCACGCAGGTTGCATTGCCCTGGATGGTGGCAAGCATCTTGAAAGTTGTTGAAGCTACACTCATCAGGCAAGTGGAGAATGTTCCATCACACTCCTTACCTGCACCTTCATGATGGACAGACCTTTGGGAGTCAGAAGGTTAGTTACTTGCTGCTGAATTCCCATCCTCTGACACCAATTCCTATAGCCACAGTGTTTATATGGATCGGTGGTGACCCTGAGAACTTTGACTGGTGGAGTGCTGAGCATGCTGTTGGAATCATGGGATGATGGTCATTGTCTGGCATTTGTGTGGTGCAATGTTATTTGCAATTATTAGCTAAAGCCTGAATGTTGCCCATGTGTTCAGCATCTGAAGAGTCACAAATTATACTGATCGCGACAAGTAAATGTTCCCACTTTTGACCTTGTGCTGGAAGGAAGGTCATCGATGAAGCAGCTATTGATGGTGTGCTTAGGGTACTATCCTGAGGAACTCCTGCTGCTATGTCCTGGGGCTCAGATGATTGGTCTTCAACAACCACAACCATCTTCCTTTGTGCAGATGTGACTCCAACTCATGGGAAGTCTTCCCCTGATTCCCATTCATTTAATTGGGGCTTTATGAATATCATGCTTGATCAAATGCTGTCCTAATGTGAAGGGCAGTTAATCTCTCCTCTCTCTGGATTTCAGCTCTTTAGACCATGTTTGGACCAAGGCTACAATGAAGTCTGGGGCCAAGTGCTGCTAGTAGAATCCAAACTGTGCAGACTTTTGCTGAGTAAGTACTGCTTGATAGCACTGTCAATGTTACCTTCCAGACACCTTCCATCATAATTGAGAGAAGACTGATGGGGTAATAATTAGCCGGATTGGATTTGCCCTGCATTTTGTGGGCAGGACATAGCTGTTTCGTTTTCCACTTTGTTGTGTAGATACCATCATAACGTCAGAAGTGGAATGTTTACTGCTGATTATAAAGTGTTTTGTTCCTTTGCAACTCCTTGTATAATAAAGTAGCCCATGCCCACATGCAGCAAGAGCTGGCAAGTTGCCACTCATGTGCCAGGCAATGATTATCTCCAACGTGTAAGCCGAACAGACACCGGAATGTGGCGACTCGGGGCTTTTCACAGTAACTTCATTGCAGTGTTAATGTGAGCCTGCTTGTGACAATAAAGATTACTTTACTTTACTTTAAGAAGTCTCACAGCACCAGGTTAAAGTCCAACCAGTTTATTTGAAATCACAAGCTGCTCCTTCACCTGACACCTACCTAAATGACAGTAGGAGGTAGGCAATAAATTCTAATACAAGTTGCCAATGGCACCCACATTCAATGACTGAGTAAAGAAATAGTTGATCATATTGATCTTTTTCTTCCTGACAAAACTTGATCATCATCTTTATGAGTGTCACAAGTAGGCTTACAATAACACTGCGATGAAGTTACTGTGAAAATCACACTTCAGTGTACATTGGTAAAGGATTGGATATCCTCTCATTGAATCATTGCAGAAGGAAGTTGGAGTTGAAATACAATATCTGACTTATTTAATTTTTTGAACTAGACATTTTCTGTCACGAAAAAATATTCTCTCCCTCCCCTTCTCTCTCCCTCCCCATCACTCCATTCCCTTCTCTCTCCATTCCCTTCTCTCTCCATTCCCTTCTAGCTCCATCCCCTTCTCTCTCCCTCCCCTTCTCTCTCCCTCCCCTTCTCTCTCCCTCCCCTTCTCATTCCCTCCTCTTTTCTCTCCCTCTTTCCTCTCCCTCATTTCTCTCCCTCCCCTTTTCTCTCCCTCCCCTTTTCTCTCCCTCCCCTTTTCTCTCCCTCCCCTTTTCTCTCCCTCCCCTTTTCTCTCCCTCCCCTTTTCTCCCCCTCCCCTTTTCTCCCCCTCCCCTTTTCTCCCCCTCCCCTTTTCTCCCCCTCCCCTTTTCTCCCCCTCCCCTTTTCTCCCCCTCCCCTTTTCTCCCCCTCCCCTTTTCTCCCCCTCCCCTTTTCTCCCCCTCCCCTTTTCTCTCCTCCCCTTTTCTCTCCCTCCCCTTCTCTCTCCCTCCCCATCACTCCATTCCCTTCTCTCTCCATTCCCTTCTCTCTCCATTCCCTTCTCTCTCCATCCCCTTCTCTCTCCCTCCCCTTCTCATTCCCTCCTCTTTTCTCTCCCTCTTTCCTCTCCCTCTTTCCTCTCCCTCATTTCTCTCCCTCCCCTTTTCTCTCCCTCCCCTTTTCTCTCCCTCCCCTTTTCTCTCCCCCTTTTCTCTCCCTCCCCTTTTCTCCCCCTCCCCTTTTCTCCCCCTCCCCTTTTCTCTCCTCCCCTTTTCTCTCCCTCCCCTTCTCTCTCCCTCCCCTTCTCTCTCCCTCCCCTTCTCTCTCCCTCCCCTTCTCTCTCCCTCCCCTTCTCTCTCCCTCCCCTTCTCTCTCCCTCCCCTCCTCTCTCCCTCCCCTCCTCTCTCCCTCCCCTCCTCTCTCCCTCCCCTCCTCTCTCCCTGCCCTCCTCTCTCCCTGCCCTCCCCTCTCCCTGCCCTCCCCTCTCCCTGCCCTCCCCTCTCCCTGCCCTCCCCTCTCCCTGCCCTCCCCTCTCCCTGCCCTCCCCTCTCCCTGCCCTCCCCTCTCCCTGCCCTCCCCTCTCCCTGCCCTCCCCTCTCCCTGCCCTCCCCTCTCCCTGCCCTCCCCTCTCCCTGCCCTCCCCTCTCCCTGCCCTCCCCTCTCCCTGCCCTCCCCTCTCCCTGCCCTCCCCTCTCCCTGCCCTCCCCTCTCCCTGCCCTCCCCTCTCCCTGCCCTCCCCTCTCCCTGCCCTCCCCTCTCCCTGCCCTCCCCTCTCCCTGCCCTCCCCTCTCCCTGCCCTCCCCTCTCCCTGCCCTCCCCTCTCCCTGCCCTCCCCTCTCCCTGCCCTCCCCTCTCCCTGCCCTCCCCTCTCCCTGCCCTCCCCTCTCCCTGCCCTCCCCTCTCCCTGCCCTCCCCTCTCCCTGCCCTCCCCTCTCCCTGCCCTCCCCTCTCCCTGCCCTCCCCTCTCCCTGCCCTCCCCTCTCCCTGCCCTCCCCTCTCCCTGCCCTCCCCTCTCCCTGCCCTCCCCTCTCCCTGCCCTCCCCTCTCCCTGCCCTCCCCTCTCCCTGCCCTCCCCTCTCCCTGCCCTCCCCTCTCCCTGCCCTCCCCTCTCCCTGCCCTCCCCTCTCCCTGCCCTCCCCTCTCCCTGCCCTCCCCTCTCCCTGCCCTCCCCTCTCCCTGCCCTCCCCTCTCCCTGCCCTCCCCTCTCCCTGCCCTCCCCTCTCCCTGCCCTCCCCTCTCCCTGCCCTCCCCTCTCCCTGCCCTCCCCTCTCCCTGCCCTCCCCTCTCCCTGCCCTCCCCTCTCCCTGCCCTCCCCTCTCCCTGCCCTCCCCTCTCCCTGCCCTCCCCTCTCCCTGCCCTCCCCTCTCCCTGCCCTCCCCTCTCCCTGCCCTCCCCTCTCCCTGCCCTCCCCTCTCCCTGCCCTCCCCTCTCCCTGCCCTCCCCTCTCCCTGCCCTCCCCTCTCCCTGCCCTCCCCTCTCCCTGCCCTCCCCTCTCCCTGCCCTCCCCTCTCCCTGCCCTC
>NC_092728.1:78727034-78977034 GCF_047496885.1 Scyliorhinus torazame
TTCTGATCCACAACCTCATCTGGGTTGAGTTTATTTAGTATGCTGGGCCTGGTCAAATCTGGATATGGACAATGAGGATATTTTAAACTAACTCACCAAGCAGAAAACCCACTTTATTAGGTGGAATGCCACACTAAGGCTCTGTCAATATTACTGTCCACTGATTTTAATGTAAATCAGCATTGCACGCGATTCCAATTTTATAACAGGTGGGTTAGATGAAAATGGACCCAGTGACTCCTTCCCTAGGAGCAAAATTTTTTTTTCTCCCATAATCCTTCAATATTTCTCCTCATTCGAGCACTTCACTCACTTCTATGTCACCTATAACTCTTTAAAGTCCTTTTAAGTCACACAGTCATTCCCTCGATGTGACCACCTCCCTTTTCTCTTCACGCAGCGTTCTGATCGAGTTATTCTTTAGCCTCACTGGTTTTAACCTCCATTTTATTTTCTCTGCCCATCACTCCGCCATGACAAAATTCTACATTTACCCTGGATTATCATTAAAGCCTAGGTCATGTACAGATTCCTCTCCTGCTCTATCCTATCCCTGAATACCTCAATCTTCATCTTGTGTGTCAGGTGCTATGCATTGTTGCTTTAACCTGAAGATTGGTCTGTCTGCTCCAATCAATGTCCTTGACAATCAACCCTACTGTTCATTCCACACTGACCCCACAATATATCCCTGCCTGGCCTTCATTTTCTGAGATGTTATTCCTGTTCCCTCCCTCATGTTACAATCCAAATCCTGACTGTTGTTTTTGGTCTTTATACCTTACGAAGTAATCCACCAAACACTTCAACTCAACATGGCCGCAGCTGGAATAAACCTTTCCAAAGGTCGGACATTGCCGTGGGGCATTTCGAGTGCCACACTTCTGGCAGAAGGTGGCGGCGGCTCCAGTCGGCTGCTTAAAATGGCCACCCACACTGAGACCACGTTTCTCCGTGATGTGCGTCACACTAATGGCGCTGGCTTCTTCTTCCGAGTTGGTGACAAAATTGTTTGAGCAGAGTGCACCTATTCTCTGTGCAGCTATCTCACTCACCTGGCAAATCTTCACCGCCTTTCCCAGCACCAAATCTTCCTCCCGCAATAATATCGTCCAAAACTTATCATCAGCTGTACCAAAGACAATTTGGTCGCGGATTAACAAAGATTTCAGGTCGCTGAAGTTGCATGACTGGGCCTTCAGCCTCAAGTCCGTGTCAAAACTGTCAAATGATTCGCCAGGTCTTTGGGTACGCGTACGGAACATGTAGCGCTCAAATGTTGCATTCTTCTTAGGGGAACAATGCTGTCAAAGTGCTTCATCACTTCATCAAATTTCTTCTATTCCTCCTCACTATCAAACACAAACGAGTTATACAGTTGGAGCGCTTGTGGTCCTGCTACCGTTAGCAGCAAGGCGATTCACCTTTCATCAGACTGGGCCTGACCCAGCACATCTCTATCCTTTCCCTGCACCAGCACTCAAGGACTACATTATTTTTTTCCTCGAGCTACCATTACCCAGCATCACTGCCAGTCAGATGTTTCTCCAACATCATGAATGAGCCATAAAGCAACACTGCCTCCCACCAAAAGCACAATATGCTTCTTTCTTGTCATCATCCTTGCCCCAGTTGTGGAGACTAAACCAGACCAGTGCACAGCTCTAATGCCCTTTTCTAACCTGAGCCTATCCATTATCTATACTCCAGTGGATTTTCATCAGTATACTATTGTCAGCTATGCTTTTGGCTGACTTGGCTCTAAGCAATGGATTCCATCCCTCTACTTTTCCAGTTCCCTCTACTCTTTTGAACAGGTTTTTGCTAATCAGTCCTTATATCGCCTCAATGTCAACGGTATTGCTATTGATAACTGTCTTTGCACGTTTTCCTAAGTTAAAGTCCTAGATAGTTGCAAGCTGTTGCTCTTGCCTTTGAGGGATTAAGCAGGATTTGAAGGGGTAAGTTTGTCTTTCTGTTTAAATTCTGCATGGAAACCTTCACTTGAAGAAAGAAATGTACTTTGTTAACTTACTCTGATAAGCGACAAGAACAAAAAAATACTGAAAATATACAGCAGCTCCATCAGCAGCCGTCAAAAGGCAGGTTAGTGTTTTGCGTGTGAACTCATTACTAGAAATGAAAATAAAAGTAAGTCTTATAGGAGAATTGAGCCAGATAAAAAGGGAGAGAGAACAATAGGCCTGTTGCAGAGTGGGGTTGGGTAAATGGGTTTTCTGGAAATTGAAAAGAGGTGAAACCCAGTGGCTGATAAAGAGAGGCAATTTGAATAGGACAGTGACAAGTCATTAAAAGAACAAGAGGACATGAAGGCGGCTGAGTAAGGCAAATGCGTAGGGCATGACGCATGTACAGCAGCAAACCCTGCAAAAGTGAAAATGAATTAAGTGGAAGTAGGTAGGAAGAAATAGGAATGGAAAATGTGGAACATTAAAATGTATTGGAAATGTTGTGAATCATTAAATAAAGCAACTTCAAATCACAGCCACCTTTACAAACGCAAGAAATACACAACTTTTAAAAAATTGATTTACAGGATCAGGACGTCGCTGGCTGGGCCCGCATTTATTGTTCATCCCTAATTGCCCTTGAACTGAGTGGCTTGCTAGGCCGGTTCATGGGCCCACATTGCTGTGGGTCTGGAGTCACGTAAAACATATCAGGACATCAGATTTCCTCTCATTAGCGAACCAGATGGGTTTTTAATAGACAGTGGTTAGCACTGTTGCTTCACTGCACCAGGGTCCCAGGTGCGATTCCCGGCTTGAGTCACTGTCTTTGCGGAGTCTGCACGTTCTCCCAGTGGCTGCATGGGTTTCCTCCCGGTGCTCCGGTTTCCCCCCATAAGCCCCGAAAGCCGTGCTGTTGGGTAACTTGGACATTCTGAATTCTCCCGCAGTGTACCCGAACAGGCGCCGGAGTGTGGCGACTAGGGGCTTTTCACAGTAACTTCACTGCAGTGTTAATGTAAACCTACTTGCCACACTAATAAAGATTATAAAAGATTATTATAATTCAAGATGTCATTTCTTGAATTCAAATTTCTCCATCTACCATGGTGGGATACGAATCCAGGTCCCCAGAATTTCCCTGGGTCTCTGGATTACTGGTCCAGTGACAATGCCACCTCCTCCCCCTAAACTAGTCTGCCAGCATCTGAAGGAGGGAGGCAACAGGTCAGTTTTCCCATTTTCCTTTCTTTCTTCAAATGCTGATGCCCTGTGTGCTTCCAGCATTTTCTAACATTTCTTCCTATCTGTAACATTTCCATTTCTTCTATTTCATTCACTCCCTTTCTGCAATGTTGCATAGAAATTTGGTTTTACTGTTTTCATGTCCTTTTGTCATTCATCAATTCTCAATTACTGATATAAAAAAACTTGTTTGCTGACGTTAACTACCCTCTGTGAAAGGAGTCAGCAGTCAAGTCTTTCACCTATAGTGCGCAAATTGGCTGCTGTATCGTTGCTTACATAACAAGTGATGACACTTGGCTGTGAAGCCCTTGGGATACAAGAGCTCAGGTTTGGATTTGCAGACAGAAAGAATATTCTCGACAAAGTTCAATTAATATGCACTTGGTCTGCCAATGTAGAGAACGTGTTGTGAGTAGTAAATAATCAACTCATGTATAACAAGAGGATATGAGACTTTGTGCAATGGTTTGGAGGTTGCGAGTGGGGGCAGAGGTGGTGAAATTATGCTGCTGATGGTGGTAATGGTGAAGGTGATCTGACAAATGAAGAATCTGGTGCAGTGGAATGAGAGTACAAGGGGAATGCCATCACAGTTGGGGAGGGGCGGGGAAGAGTTTGAGCAGTCAGCGGAATCCAGGAAATAAGACAGACCCAGTCGAAGATCCCATCTGCCACAATGAAGGGAGATACTTGGCTAAGTAAAAGAAGACACTTCACAAGCTCTAGAGTCTAAGTAGCACCACCTGGGCATATATTTGAAGATGGGAAATTGGGAGGAAGAGATTCAGTCTTTACAAAAGGTAGTGCAAGAAAAATATTGTTCAGTTAACACTTTTTTTTTTTTTTTTAAACGCCAAATTTATTATTCCAGTTTATTATTTTGAAAAGAAACAGAAATAAATTACAATTTCAGCTTATGATCTGCATAACCCAGGCTGCCAACCTTGTGCCACATTTAAAACGGGTCAGGTTCTCTATTGTGCACTTTCCCAGGTGGAATCAATCCCTGCTTCCGAGGCTGTTCTCAATGAAAACGGATGCACAGGTACCCCTGTTGCGCAGCAATACTGGCGTGCAAATGATAGGAAATGCAAATACAATGCAATACTTCAGCCCCCACCACAAGCAATATCCCGACAAGCAGAAAAGGGGGAAGAACTTGGCGCAATGGGTTCTCAACATTTACATGTGCTTTCCCGAATTATGCTCAGCCATTTCCAGCTCAACTGCACAGGAAATATTGGCCGGGATTCTCCGCCCGCCGCGCCACATTTCTGCCCCGACCGGCCATCGGGGTTCTCCGTTTCGACAGCCGGTCAATGGGGTTTCCCATTGTGGGGCAGTCCCACACCGTCGGGAAACCCCCGGGCACCGGCATAACGGAGAATCCCGCCGGCGGAGAATCCCGGCTAGTATTGCAGAATGAGCAGCAGATTTCAGTTTGCTGCTTGGTGAATTATTTGAAGGTGAATGGTCATTTTTTAAATTAACAGGAATAACTAGAATCATTTAAACTTGTACCCATGTGAAATCCCTCCAAGTTAATTGATAGAAGCACAATGCAATAACAATAAACTTATGGAAGTATAAAGTGTAAATAAAATTGAATGCAACCAAAAAGGGTTCAACTAACAGCCCCTTCATACTATTTTCCTCATGTGGAAAGTGCAGGCCACAGGTTTGAGGTATGAAAGGAGGAAAACCTGCCTTTCATGACCATAAACTATTTTAGTACTTTACATCTCAAATCCTTTCTGATTACCTTGGGTAAGTTTTTCCTTCAAAAGGAAAGTTCACTGATAACATTACCTCTCTCACCATTCTACATCTGTATCAAGTAATCTTTCTCCTGATAACATTCTAAAATGGCTAATTCTCCTTCACTGCTCACTACTCAGTTGCCTATAACTTTTCTTGCACTCTTTGAGGTACAGAGCGATCTGGGTGTCCTGTATATGAATCACAAAGTTAGTCAGGTTTGTTTCGATGTCACTAGCTTTCGGAGCGCTGCTCCTTCCTCAGGTGAATGAAGAGATCTGTTCCAGAAACACATATATAGACAAATTCAAAGATGCCAAACAATGCTTGGAATGCGAGCATTAGCAGGTGATTAAACCTTGACAGATCCAGAGATGGGGTAACCCCAGGTTAAAGAGGTGTGAATTGTACCAAGCCAGGACAGTTGGTAGGATTTCGCAGGCCAGATGGTGGGGGATGAATGTAATGCGACATGAATCCCAGGTCCCGGTTGAGGCCGCACTCATGTGTGCGGAACTTGGCTATAAGTTTCTGCTCGGCGATTCTGCGTTGTCGCGGGTCCTGAAGGCCGCCTTGGAGAACGCTTACCCGGAGATCAGAGGCTGAATGCCCTTGACTGCTGAAGTGTTCCCTGACTGGAAGGGAACATTCCTGCCTGGTGATTGTTGCGCAATGTCCGTTCATTCGTTGTCGCAGCGTCTGCATGGTCTCGCCAATGTACAATGCTTCGGGACATCCTTTCCTGCAGCGTATGAGGTAGACAACGTTGGCCGAGTCGCACGAGTATGTACCGCGTACCTGGTGGGTGGTGTTCTCACGTGTAATAGTGGTATCCAGTTCGATGATCTGGCACGTCTTGCAGAGATTGCCATGACAGGGTTGTGTGGTGTCGAGGTCACTGTTCTGAAGACTGGGTAGTTTGCTGCAAACAATGGTTCGTTTGAGGTTGCGCGATTGTTTGAAGGCAAGGAGTGGGGGTGTGGGGATGACCTTGGCAAGATGTTCATCGTCATCAATGACGTGTTGAAGGCTGTGAAGAAGATGACGTAGTTTCTCCGCTCCGGGGAAGTACTGGACGACGAAGGGTATTCTGTCGGATGTGTCCCATGTTTGTCTTCTGAGGAGGTCGGTCCGGTTTTTCGCTGTGGTGCGTTGGAACTGTCGATCGATGAGTCGAGTGCCATATCCCAATCGTACGAGGGCATCTTTCAACGTCTGTAGATGTCTGCTACACTCCTCCTCGTCTGAGCAGATCCTGTGTATACGGAGCGCTTGTCCATAGGGGATGGCTTCTTTAATGTGTTTAGGGTGGAAGCTGGAGAAGTGGAGCATCATGCGGTTATCCGTGGGTTTGCGGTAAAGCGAAGTGTTGAGGTGACCGTCCTTGATGGAGACGAGTGTGTCCAAGAATGCAACTGATTTTGGAGAGTAGTCCATGGTAAGTCTGATGGTTGGATGGAACTTATTAATGTCATCGTGTAGTTGTTTCAGTGATTCTTCGCCGTGGGTCCAAAGGAAAAAAATGTCATCGATGTATCTGGTGTATAACATCGGTTGAAGGTCCTGTGCGGTGAGTAGGTCCTGTTCAAACTTGTGCATGACACTTGGCTTGGTACAATTCACACCTCTTTAACCTGGGGTTACCCCATCTCTGGATCTGTAAAGATTTAATCACCTGCTAATGCTCGCATTCCAAGCATTGATTGGCATCTTTGAATTTGTCTATATATGTGTTTCTGGAACAGACCTCTTCACTCACCTGAGGAAGGAGCAGCGCTCCGAAAGCTAGTGACATCGAAACAAACCTGTTGGACTTTAACCTGGTGTTGTAAGACTTCGTACTGTGCTCACCCCAGTCCAACGCCGGCATCTCCACATCACAAAGTTAGTATCCACATACAGCAAGTAATTAGGAACGCAAATGGAAGTTCCGGTGGAAATACGCACACAAAGGTGGCTTCCGCTGGAAACCTGACCTCTCTATCTTTTATCCCTGCGCCACAGGTCTTTAATTTACTGGGAAAAACCTGCAAATTAACTGGGTAGAGTTTCCTGATCTTTGTGATGCCATGGGGAGGCAATGCCGGAAAAGAATCGCCCTGAATTTCGACGGTTGAATCTGAAGCCTCCCACGGATCCATTGGAGGCAAGATGGCGATGGCAGGTTCCATTGGAGGTAAGATGGCAAAGGGAGGTTCTTCTTCAGCCACTCCACTAATGGCCGAATCACTCCGCAAAATGTTGGCAGTTGAACTCGAGAAATATCAACAAAGCTGGACTTTGCGTCTTAAAAGATTAATCGAGGAGGCTTTGGCCCCCATTCGTTCAACTCTCGAGATCACCAGCCAGACCGTGAAAACACAAGGAGCCACAATCAAGGGCACGGAGACTTCATTGTCTGACCATAGTGATAGGGTCGTCCCCTTGGAGTCCGACCTTGTCGCTGTGATCAAGGATAACAGGGCCTTAACATACAAGCTGAACAACCAAGAGAACAGATCCAGAAGACAAAATGTTCATGTTGTGGGATTACCGGAGGGGGTCAAAGGCCACACCCCTCCTCAGTATTTCTCAGGCCTGTTCCATAAAATTACTCTAAACCCAAATCTTTTGTCCCATCGGGTAGCCAGGACTTTGACTTCCTTCATAGCTCAGATGAGAGGGGTGGCCCCTGGTGTTTTTTACATCCAAATGAGGGGGATCTCCCCTTTTTGACTTTGATTTTTTTTCATTCTAGATAGGCTCGCCTCCCATCGGTAGTGGCAGCTGAGTACTCAGCAATTGTAATCACTGATCACACCCCACACTTTGTTGATCTGTTGCTGGAGTCCAGCCCCACCCAACCTGGAGGTTGGATACTACTTTGCTGGCCAATAAAAAACATTTGCGAATGCCGTCCATCTCTATTGATGACTGCATTAAATTAAATAAGTCTGACTCCATCTCCCTTTCCACGCTGTGGGAGACTCTTAAGACAGTCCTCAGGGGGTAAATTATTTCTTATAGTGCACATGTGCTCAAGATTAAGAAATTACCACAACAGAGGCTGGTGGACTCCATTTTAGAGGTAGATCATCAGTACCCCACTTGATCCCACACCGGAATTATATGCAACCAGATAAGAGTTGCAGACCCAGTTTGAGCTACTGACCACCAATAAGGCCGTACATCTCCTTCATTGCTCCGTGGGTACTTTCTACAAATATTGAAAGTGGGGGGGGAAAAAAGAGGAGAAAGAGGCCAATTGTCTATAGCACCAACTTAAATGCCAATAGGCCTCCCGTGACATCTCCTGATAGTCAACCAGAGCACCTCATTTCCACCCCTCTCCAGGTCAATGCAGCTTTGACATCCTACTACTGCAACTTGTATAAATCTGAGCCTCCCACAGACAAGTCAATCATGGTTGATTTTCTGGACAGCCTGCCCATCCCATCTATCGAAATTATGAAGAGTTGTGAGTTGGACTCCCCGACGAGATTTTTAAATACATTGGTCTCACGCAGGCTGGTACGACCTCCGTGGATGGCTTTCCAAGCGAGTTTTAAGAAATTCTCAGAACTTACACCTTTGCTGTTAGACATGTTTAATGACTCACTCTCCCACGGTCCTTGGACTCCAACCCTTACTGAAACCTCTATTTTCTTGCTCCTGAAGAAGGACAAGGGCCCGACCGAGTACGGTCCATACCGACCCACCTCACTCCTAAACGCATATGTTCAGCTGTTTGCTAAGGTTCTGGCATTCTGGTTGGAACCTTGACTTCCGAGCATGACTTCAGAGGACCAAACAAGCTTTGTAAAGGGCGGTCAGTTATCAACTAACGTACGTCGCCTTTTGAATGTTATACATTCTCCCTCTCCTGCACCCGAGCCAAAGGTGACAGTATCTCTAGATACAGAAAAAACATTTGACAGGGTAGAATGGAATTATTTGTTTGAGATACTTGGAAGTTTTGGATTCGGCCAAAAATGTGTCTCATGGATCCATTTGTTGTACAATACCCTTCCTGCCAGCATTCTCACGAATACTTTACATACAGACTACTTCCCCTTGAATAGGAGCACGAGGTAGGGCTGCCTACTCTCTCCACTTTAATTCGCCCTGGCAATAGGACCTCTCTCTACAGCCTTCAGAGCTTCCAATCAGGGACGGGGTGGTACATTAGGTATCTCTTTGTACAGATGACCTATTTTATACATTACAGACCTAATTCCCTCCATCAATGGCATAATGGAGACACGTCATACTTTCTGTTCCTTCTCTGGTTAGAAATTAAATCTAGTTATGTGAATGTTTTCCAGTAACCCCCCCCCCCCCACTGGAAGACGAGCCCATTTATGCATGTTACCCTTTCACCTCTCCAGTACACATTCCCATTATTTGGGGGTCAAGTTGGCCCACAATTGGGCCTCACTCCACAAATTCATAGAATCCCTATAGTGCAGAAGGAGGCTATTCAGCCTATCGGGTCTGGTCTACCCATTTACACTTCCCCGTCCACCCCGCCCTATCCCTGTAATACCATACCCTAACCTGCACATCCCGGGACACTAAGGAGCAATTTAGCACAGCCAATCCATCTAACCCACACATCTTTGGACTGTGGGAGGAAACCTGAGCACCTGGAGGAAACCCACACAGACACGGGGAGGACGTACAAACTGCACACAGACAGTGACCCAAGGCCAGAATTGAACCCGGATCCCTGGCGCTGTGAGGCAGCAGTGCTAACCAGCCTGCCGCCCCAGATAATTGAATTATTCCAGCCTGATCAACAATGTTAGAAGACCTAAAGAGATGGAACAACCTACCTCTAGCTTTGGCTGGCAGGATTCAAACAATAAAAATGAACATACTCACTGGATTTTTCTTTTTCTTTCAATGCCGCCCCATTTTCCTGCGCAAATCCTTTTTTGATCAAGGTTAATAAACTGATATCCACCTTTATCTCGGCGGGCAAGAATCCCAGAATCTGCAGCGTCCCATATTGTTTTATTACGGGGCCACCAAGATCCCAAAAACTCTTACTGGAGATCAGCAATCCTGGTTCAATCTGGGGCCAAATGAACGCTTGCTCTTGCATTATATCCACTCTCCTAGCCATAGGCGCTGCACCACTTCCCTTTTCTCCCACGAGATTTTCCTTGAAGCCAGCGGTGGTTTCGTCTCTTAGAATCTGGTAACAGTACCCCTCCTCTCCTCGTCTTCACTGGCCCCTATCTGTAACAAACAATTTTTCTTAACTTCGAGGCTGGACTCAAATCTCCAGCTCATGGAAATTGAAAGGGACTCGAGCACTTTGGTAATCTATTCATGGAGGGGTGGTTTGCCAGCTTCAGAGAAATTTGTGGACAACTCAACTCTTATCCAAGTCTTTTTTGCTACTTCTGAGTTGCGATTTCATCCGTATGGCTTTCTCTTCCTTTCCTCTGGCTTCACCTTCCAAGAGAGGATTCTATCTCAGACTTATGTGGCTACATTCTCTCGTCCCAATCCCTCCCCACTGAACGGGGGTGAGGGGTGAAATAAATGGGAGTGAGAACTGGGCCCTACACTCACAAGCGAGGTTTGGAGAGAAGCCCTAAATAGGATCAACTCCACATCCTCACGTACCAGGTTGAATTCAGTTCAAAGTGCTACATAGGACACATTTAACCAAGCAAGGATGAGCGGGTTTTTCCGAATGTTGAGAACAGATGTGACCACTGTTCACTTGCCCCCACGGATCACACACATATTTCTTTGTCCTGCCCCAGACTCAGCAGCTTCTGGCTTCCGTTTTTAACACTATGTCTAATATTCTCTGATTAGAATTACAGACATGCCCCCATGGTGGCCACATTTGAGGTTTCAAACTCTCGGCAGTTCACTCTGGGGTAGAGGCGGATGTTATCGCATTTGCCTCATTGATAGTCCGGAGGCGGATACTGCTCGGCTGGAGGTCACCCACTCCTACCAGTGCCTCTGGCTGGTATGTCCTTTTTGCATTTGGAGAAAATGACATTTACCATCAGCGGTTCTGTTGATAGGGATCTGAGATGGCAACCCTCTAACTCCTTTGTGAAAGATCTAGACAATGTCAGCTGTTAGGGATTTAAGCTATTTGCTTTTCCTTTGTTTCGTTTGTATCAGTGGAAAAACATTTATTGAAATTGGGGGGGGGGGGGGGGGGGGGGGTTGCCCTATAAATTTAGGGGTAGTTTTTTTCTTTTGTTGAACTTGTAAGTTCAATCTCAGGAATGTAATTATTTATGAATATTATTGCTGTGTGTTTCTCAAAAAATGTTTTTTAATATTTTTGTAAGTGGAATGTGGACATTTATTGCAAGGGAGATGGTGAGACTACATCGGGGAGTACTGTGAACACTTTTGGTCCCCTTATTTAAAAAAAAAAGATATAAGTGCATTAGAAGAAGTTCAAAGAACATTCACTCGATGGATATCTGGGATTGGGGGCTTATCTCATGAGGAAAGGTTGGACAGGCTGGGCCTGTATCCATTGGAGTTCAGAAGAGTGAGAAAATCCACCTCTTTGGTCACTTTCCAAATAGTTCTTTCCTGGAATCTGATCAATCTTCCTCCAATTACACTTCCGTAAAGCACATAGAAAATCCTATGTTAATGGTGTTATACAAATGTAGGCTCTAGTTACATACTACACAACACTTCCATGTAGTCTAATTCTTAAAACATTTCATAAACAGTGCTATATAACATACGGTAACTTTTGCCTTTTCTAAAAAAGGTAATGCAAACAAAATAAGCTGGTTTGTTGCATTCTCAGGAGCACCAAATGGGATTTTTCAGTATTCCCACCTTATATTTTACAGATTGTGCTATATTCTTTTTTTAAGACTCTGCACTAAGGTACATCTTTATGATATATAAGCAATGTCCACTACAATGAGAACATTTCGTATTACTAAAATTACCGAGACAATCTCCATAGGATGAGGTCGATACAATATTTTCAACTGAATGAATTTAAGGGAAGTATTATGCTCACATTGTTAATGTGTTTTTTTCTCCTAGGCTTTGTTTCAATCTTCTGTCACAACTATCACTGATTCCTCCTCCCAAAATGTCCTGGTAATTCCTTCTCTTTATTTTTACAAGATCTTCAATATCAATTTAGTTTGTAAATTCATCAAAATATCAAAACTTCAGCAACTTCCCCTCCACGCACCCTCTTCCCCCCCCTCCTAATTAGTTGCCTTAATAACAAACATGTTTGTAAACACCAAAATAATTCTACAGCCAGCAAAACTTCTGTCCCTCACTGAGCAAGAATTGCCAATTTTCTCCAACACATATACAATTTTCTTCATAACACTCTCCTGCCACTTGCCTGTTTGGTAATAATGCTACAGTCACAATGCCACAAATATATGTTCACTGCAACTGGGCAACACTCAGTAGACATTTATACAACATACATCACAATCAGATTGGTGGATTAAGCTTGGTAAAGTATCAGCTGAATACTTCCATGCGCTCTCTCAACAACAACTTGCATTTGTAAACTACCTTTAAAACACTAAAATACCTCAAGGCACTTAACCAGACCATTACCAATAATTGTTTTTGATTCCGAGCCACAGAAGGATAGATCAAGACAGATGGCTGAAAGCTAAATCAAAGTGGTAGGTTTTAAGGATCTTAAAGGAGGAGAGCAAAGTAGAGAAGCCGAGGGGTTTAGGAGGTAATTCCAGTACTAAGAGCTATGCTTACATACATTACTGCCAGATGCTTTGTGTGAAAAAAAAAAGCTACAAACAAAATCTAAAACCTCGTCATATTTGCTGTATCCTACTTTGATACAATTTTGAATAAAATGCGTTTTAAAAAAACAACAACAAATATAAAATAACCCCTAATATGTTTGTGAAACCTACTCATGCTTCAAAACATTAATGTAGATTCATATTCTGAATGCTCCACCCTAGTAAAATAAATGGCAAAATATTACTATAACTGTCTACATTGCATATTCTTTAGATTTTAACTCAGGTACAGAACCCATTAGTGCCATTGAACATTATATATATTTCACCTTCAATAAATACTGCCACCTTTACAGGCGCAAACTACTTGAGCTTATGCAAGTACTACCATTGAACTTTAGTTCCCATGTGGTTATATTTATATTGTGAAATCAAATGTAATACAAATATCGCATTTGCAAAACATGGTAAGCTTTATTTCTAGTTGGTTTCAGCTATATGACAAATAACAAAGCTGTTCTGTGCTTGAAGGAAAAAGTTGCTTGAAGGAAAAATTTCATTATGTTTTAGTACTGCAAAAAACGATAATATGGGGAAAATGCTGTCAATCTGTGTTCAACAGTACATCAGAACTTATTGATTACTACAAGGGGGGAAAAAATCAGTATGTGTATCTGAAGTGCGAGTGAAATATGGCCATAATTTCATTGATGTGAACCCATCTTTGAGAGTGATAGTGCTTTTCGATCTTTCAGAGCTTTCATCATTCTGGTACTTGATGGAAGCCTAAGTAATACTGAGTCTAAGCACTGTCAGATGAAGATGAAGTAAACATAGTTGATAAGAGTCCTTTATGTCATCGAGGTGACAGAATAGTGCTCAAGGACTCCCTGACAGATGAAAAGTGGCAGAAAACCATTTGTCCTGATTCTATTAATATGAAGGGAAACGGAGTTAGAAATGAACAAGCCAAACCGCTCCCCTCAACAAAAATTAAGAGTACTGAAGCTGTAATTTTACACCTAGTAAATTATAGAAAGTTTACATTTTATATATTGAATATGATGCACATTCTATGAAGAATTAAATTTCCTGCCTCTATTTTTTTCCTGACCATTTCTTCTTTCCTAAGGCTGCGGACTTCTTTCAGGGATACAAATCCATGGTGACCTTGATGGTGAGTTCTAGCAAGCTATAATGCTAAGCAAGGATTCTTACAGTGCTCAAACATGACCTGACCCCCTTTTCATTGGGCACATGTCCATATCAATTAGGAACAGGAACATAGACTGATTTGTCTCAACACCTTTCATTTACATAGCACATCCAAATATTTAAACAAATCTCAAGGTGTTGCACAGATACCTTTAGGGAGAACATACTGGGGCTAATTGGCACCTTGGTTGTAATAAGCTAACTTGGCGCACAGTATATTCATCAAACCTGGGGCCTTTCGGTTTGAACTGTTCAGTGGCACAATGAACTGAGCCATCATCAACAGAAATGTTCAGAAATGTTTATGATGACACAAACATCTAAGCTTGTGATCAGAGCAGCAGCTGGAGTCGAGTATCTTCTATGTCAGACATCTGAGTGGGGTGGTTTTTACTTTGCAGCTGTTGTCTTCAGGACTATTGGGAATACAGTTAAGTTGAACTACTGCTCAATAAAAAAAACACAAATCAACAAAACATCATGGCATTTCAAACTTGGATTTGGTGCAGGTACCAAGTCTCCTGAAGTTCTGCTTATACAGAAAGCACTACAAAGGTGTCAGGTTTTCTCTCGCGGGAACATTAATGGTAACAGGAAATTGTCTTTCTTCAGTCAAGTAAACATCATTCTCTAGCAGCAATCGTTGTTCAATTTTGAGGCAGTTCTTTTCAGTTACCTTTGGATTATAATTTAGTTTTGAATGCCAATAAGCCATTAAAGTACCATAGCGTGTTGAAAACAGGAATATGTAAATATTTCATATTTAGAATAGATTATCCGGTTGCGGCTATGCGGAGCTAAGTCACACGTTTGGCAGCTCCCGACAGAAACGGACTTTTGGGCTCTTTTTAGAGCCCCCAGCGGAATTTGTTCGACGGTTCCCAGTGTGGGAAGGTGATAGTAACATTTCCCCGGCATTGTACGGACCAGGAGTGGACCAGGAGTGGAGCGGTGAAAAAAGTAGTTTTGGAGCAGCGAAACGTGCGAGGGAGGAAAATCAAGATGGCAGCAGGTGGAGACCAGGCAGAGTGGGCGCAGTGGTCGCAGGAACAGCAGGAGTTTCTCCAGCGCTGCTTCACGGAATTGAAGGCAGAGCTGTTGGAGCCGATGAAGGCTTCGATAGACAAGCTGCTCGAGACCCAGAAGGCCCAAGGGGCGGCAATCCAGGAGGTGCGGCAAAAGGCCTCGGGAGAACGAGGACGAGATCGTGGGCCTGGCGGTGAAGGTAGAGGCGCACAAGGCGATGCATAAGAAATGGCAGGAAAAGTTCGAGGGCATGGAGAACTGGTCGAGGAGGAAGAACCTGCGGATTTTGGGTCTCCCGGAGGGAGTGGAGGGGTTGGATGTTGGAGCACACGATGCTGAAACACGTTGATGGGTGCGGGGGCCTTCCCGGGGCCCCTGGAGCTGGAGGGGGGCCCACCGAGTCCTGGCGAGGAGGCCCTAGCCCAACAAGCCGCCGCGGGCGGTGTTGGTGCAGTTCCACCGCTTCGTGGACAGAGAGTGTGTCCTAAGATGGGCAAAGAAGGAGCGGAGCAGCAGGTGGGAGAACGCAGAGGTCTGTATATACCAGTACTGGAGCGCGGAGGTGGCCAAGAGGAGGGCCGGGTACAATCGGGCTAAGGCGGCTCTGCATCGGAAGGGGGGGAAATTTGGAATGTTGCAGCCGGCGCGACTGGGGGTCACTTTCAAGGACCGCCACCACTACTTCGAGACGCCGGAGGAGGCGTGTACCTTTATCCAGGCTGAAAAGTTGGACTCGGATTGAGGGTCGGTTGCGAGGGGATGTCGAGAGGGGATTGATGTGATTGTTGTGTTTTGGGGGGGGGGGGGGGGGGGGGGGGGGGGGGGGGGATGTTCTGTTCTGTTTGGTACTGGGTTTTTTTGGGTGCTGGGTGGGGTAGGGTGAAATGGTTCGTAGTGGGGGTTTGGTGAGAGTGTGGGCGTCGGTGGTTGGAAGAGGGGGCCCCATTGGCGGGGGGGGTGGGGGGCCCCAAGGTGGGGGAGCTGGGATCAGGCCATGAAAGGGAGCTTCCTCTGAGGGGGCGAGGCTGGCTTGGTGGAAAGCGCGGGGTTTTTTCCCCGCGCTAGGGAAGGAAGGGGGCGCGTTCAGGGGGGCTGGGTTGCTGCCGCATTGGCCAAAGGGGAGCTGGAGCCTGAAGAGAGAGTCGGGGCGGAGGTCTGCCGCTGGGGGTAACAGAGAGTGCGGGAGGCGCGGGCATGCGGCTGGCCTAGAAAAGGAGATGGCTAATCGGCAGGGGGAGGGGGGCGGGGATCGGGGTGATAACTTTGAATGTGAGAGGCCTGAACGGGCTGGTCAAGAGGGGCCCGTGTGTTCGCGCGCCTGAAGGCAGATGTGGTCATGCTCCAGGAGACGCATTTGAGGGGTAGCAGACCAGGTTAGGCTGAGAAAGGGGTGGGTAGGGCAGGTTTTCCACTCGGGGTTGGACGTAAAGAATCGAGGGGTGGCGATTTTGGTGGGGAAAGCTGTGTCGTTTGAGGGCGCTGAGCATTGTGGCAGACAATGGAGGTAGGTACGTGATGGTGAGCGGTAAGCTGCAAAGGAAGGGGGGGGGGTCTTGGTGAATGTATATGCCCCGAATTGGGACGATGCCAGATTTTATGCGGCGCATGTTGGGCCGGATTCCGGACCTGGAGGCAGGGTCTTTAATATGGTATTGGATCCAGAATTGGGACCACTCTAGATCCAGGACGGGTAAGAGGCCGGCTGCGGCCAAGGTGTTGAGGGGGTTTATGGACCAGATGGGAGGAGTGGACCCATGGAGGTTTGTTAGGCCGGGGGCCAGGGAATTCTCTTTCTTCTCCACGTCCATAAAGCCTACTCCCGGATTGACTTCTTCGTTTTGAGCTGGGCGCTGATCCCGAGGGTGGAGGACACGGAGTATTCGACCATAGCCATCTCAGAGTATGCCCTGCACTGGGTGGAGCTCGAGCTAGGGGAGGAGAGGGACCAGCGGCCCGCTGTGGCGCCTGGGGGGTGGGTTTGCTGGCGGATGAGGTGGTGAGGGGGCGGATCCGGGGGTGCATTGAAAGACACCCTAGAGGTGAACGATAATGGGGAGGTGCAGGTAGGGGTGGTCTGGGAGGCGCTGAAGGCGGTGATTAGGGGAGAGCTAATCTCCACTAGGGCCCACAAGGAGCGGTTGGTGGGGGAGATTTTAATGGTAGATAAGAGGTATGCAGAGGTCCCAGAGGAGGGACTACGCAAGGAGCGACAAAGCCTCTGGCCGAGTTCGATCTGTTGACTACCAAGAAGGCGGAGGTGGAGTGGAGGAAGGCGCGAGGGGCGGCGAGGGAGATTGGGGGTTAGGGATAAAGGGGGGGAGCACAGTGCGGAGTGCGGTGGGAATAAATGGGGTATTTAGAGACTTTTATGAGGGGCTGTATAGGTCTGAGCCCCCAACGGCGGGGGGGGGGGGGGGGGGGGGGGGGGGGAGCGTTTTCTGAACCGGTTGAGGTTCCCGAGGGTGGAGGAGAAGCAGGTGGTGGGGCTTGGGGCACTGGTAGAGCTGGAGGAGCTGACTAAGGGGCTGGGGAGTATGCAGGTGGGGAAGGCACTGGGGTCAGATGGGTTCACGGTGGAATTTTACAGGAAGTCTATGGACCTGTTGGGCCCACTACTAATGAGGACTTTCATGAGGCGAGGGAGGGGGGGGCCCTACCCCCGACGATGTCCAGGGTGCTGTCTCGCTGATCTTGAAGCGGGACAAGGACCCTTTACAGTGTGGATCGTATAGGCCAATCTCGCTCCTCAATGTGGATGCTGTTAGCGAAGGTGCTGGCTACCAGAATTGAAGACCTGTGTTCCGGGGGTGATCCACGAGGACCAGATGGGTTTTGTGAAGGGAAGGCAGCTAAACACCAATGTGCGGAGGCTCCTAAATGTAATCATGATGCCTGCAGTGGAGGGGGGAAGCGGAGATAGTGGCGGCTATGGATGCGGAGAAGGCCTTCGATAGGGTGGACTGGGGGTACCTGTGGGAAGTGTTGAGGAGGTTTCGGGTTCAGGTTCAGGGAGGGGTTCTTTAGTTGGGTTAGGTTACTGTATGAAGCCCCCAGTGGCAAAGTGTGGCCCCTATCCTCCCTGCTATTTGCATTGGCAATTGAACCTTTGGCGATGGCTTTGAGGGAGTCCAGGAACTGGAGGGGACTGGTGCGGGGGGGGAACACCGGGTATCGCTGTTTGCAGACGACCTGTTACTGTATGTGGCGGACCCGGCGGGGGGTATGCCGGAGGTGATGCGGATCCTCAGGGAGTTTGGAGACTTTTCCGGGTATAAGCTCAACATGGGGAAGAGTGAGCTATTCGTGATACACCCAGGGGACCAGGGAAGGGGGATAGACGAGCTGCCACTGAAGAGAGGGGAAAGGAGTTTTCGGTACCTCGGGATCCAGGTGGCCAGGAGCTGGGGGGCCCTACACAAGCTCAACTTGGCGAGGCTGGTGAAGCAGATGGAGGAAGAGTTTAAAAGGTGGGATGTGCTGCCACTCTCCCTGGCGGGTAGGGTACAGTCAGTGAAGATGACGGTGCTCCCGAGGTTCCTTTTTATATTACAGTGCCTCCCTATCCTGATCCCGAAGGCCTTTTTTAAGCGGGTCAGCAGGAGCATCATGGGGTTTGTATGGGCAAAAAAGACATCGAGGGTGAGAAGGGTTTTTCTGGAATGGAGCAGGGACAGAAGAGGGCTAGCGTTGCCTAATCTGTGTGGGTACTACTGGGCTGCCAATGTGGCGATGATACACAAGTGGGTAATGGAGGGGGAGGGGGCGGCGTGGAAGAGGCTTCCTGTGTGGGCATGAGCCTGAGAGCGCTGGTGACGGCATCGCTGCCGCTCCCGCCGACAAGGTACTCCACGAGTCCAGTGGTGGCGGCGACCCTCAAAATGTTGGGGCAGTGGAGACGCCACAGGGGGGAGGCAGAGGCTTCGGTGTGGTCCCCGATCCGAGAGAACCATCGGTTTGTCCCGGGGAGAATGGATGGGGGGTTCCTGAGCTGGCACAGGGCAGGTATTAGAAGGATGGGGGACCTGTTTATAGATGGGACGCTTGCGAGCCTTGGGGCGTTGGAAGGAAATATTCGGGCTCCCCCTGGAAATGCCTTCAGGTCATGCAGGTAAGGGCGTTTGTAAGACGGCAGGTGAGGGAATTTCCGCTGCTGCCAGCACGTAGGATCCAGGATAGGGAGCTCTCGGGGGTGTGGGTTGGAGAAGGCAAGGTCTCGGCGATCTACCAGGAGATGCAGGAGGAGGAGGAGGCCTCGGTGGAGGAGCTGAAAGGTAAATGGGAGGAGGAGCTGGGGGAGGAGATAGACGAGGGTACGTGGGCGGACGCCCTGGGTAGGGTAAATTCTTCGTCCTCTTGCGCCAGGCTTAGCCTGATACAATTTAAGGCTCTGCACAGGGCGCACATGACTGGGGCAAGGCTGAGGCGGTTTTTTGGAGTGGAGGACAGGTGTGTGAGGTGTTCGGGGAGCCCAGCAAATCATGCACACATGTTCTGGGCATGCCCAGCGCTGGATGGGTTCTGGAGGGGCGTTGCGAGGACGGTGTCTAAGGTGGTAAACACCCGGGTTAAGCCGAGTTGGGGGCTTGCACTATTTGGGGTATCGGACGAGCCAGGAGTGCAGGAGGCGAAAGAGGCCGGTATTCTGGCCTTTGCGTCCCTGGTAGCCCGGCGGAGGATTCTGCTAAGGTGGAAGGATGCGCGGCCCCCAAGCGTGGAAGCCTGGATCAGAGACATGGCAGGGTTCATTAAATTGGAGAGGGTAAAATTTGCCTTAAGAGGATCTGTGCAAGGGTTCTTCAGGCAGTGGCAACCATTCCTAGACTTTCTAGCAGAGCGTTAGGTGGTGGTCAGCAGCAGCAGCAACCGGGTGGGTGGGGTATTTTGTGTTTACTACTGTGTTTATTATCGTTTAATGGGCGGCTTGTATAGAGGGGGAATACGAGACATAGCTATAAGATGTTTATTTATATGTTCTTTGTTTTTTCTTATTTCTGTAAGGGGGGGGGTTTGTAATATGTAAAACATTTGAATAAAAATATTTTTTTTTTAAAGTGCTAACACAACAATGATCTGAACAAACCCAACATACACAAAGCTACAAATGGATCGGGCATAGAACAAGAAAACAAAATACATTTTAAAATTAACCTTTTACGCATATTACGGTTGTCTACCGACCTGGCAGAAGTGTGAAACAGGTCAGTACGTATAAGGGCTTGTGCCTTTGATTTGCATATGATTTACCTTGGGAAGGTATGAAGCAAAAGCTAGACACTTTTTATGGGGAGCATGTGGGGAGTGGGTGGATGATTGCATCCCAACAGAGGTAACATGCTTTGCTCGTGTACACCCAATGATCAGTAAATTACACCATGCTGGCAGGAGCTGCAGGCAGATTATCACCACTCCTTCAAGGTAACCTTGAGAGGTTAGACATAATGATGCTAGAAATTTACTGGAAAAGCATCGATGTGCTCATATACTTCCTTTTACACATACAGATGCCACTTATACTTACACACAAAGACATAAAAAAACAGCTATTTACATACGATTACAGTAGCATTACACATTAGGCTGAAATTATTTCTTGACAGATGAATATGGTGTTTGGAATTTTGGGGCTATCAGTTGCTACAGGACATTAATAGGGTATCAGCTTGAGGGTTTAGCATATTTTAGGTTCACCCCATCCCTCCATTTATATTAACCTCAGTATATATCTTCCATCAATAAAATTCAGATAATATATATCCACGTTAAATTGAACAGTCAATGCTATAAAAATTTGCTCGGTTTATGCTTTGCTGCTGTCAGTGCTACTTACAGTGCTTAGTTTGCTGCAGGAGATGAGGACTCGACGTTCATACAACATACTGGCATAAAGATGGAGCATGTTGTTGACATCTACAGCTACAAAATACTCTGTCAGGTTTCTCTGAAAGAGAAAAACATTTTCAGAATTTGAAAGAGAAAAGGAGATGAGTGCCAATCCCATGGAACAAATTGCTGATAGTATGGAAAGAAAGACATTCAAATCAAGGTAATTTTCAATATGTTACAAGGTTCTCCGTTTTTCAATACCTGTTTACGAATAAGAAGTTATTCCATGGTTTTCAATCACTACTTGTCATGTACAAATGCAGATGGCCTCATTTCTAACGGCCACATGATTCTTTTACAGAAGCACATTGATCCATTTGGCGATATTATGAAATGGGTGGTGAGGTAGCACAGTAGTTAGCACAGTTGCTTCACAGTCCCAGGGTCCCAGGTTCGATTCTCGACTTGGGTCACTGTCTGTGCGGATTCTGCACATTCCGGAGCTGTGAAGTAACAGTGCTAACCACTGTGCTACCATGCCGCCCCACCATGGATATATCTGCAAAGTGATTTGCAAGAACATTGCACCAAAAGGTCCAGTTAGTAATGGAAAGGAATCAAGAACAATCTAAAGTAAAGCTTTTAAATTGAAAGAGTGCTAACTTCAATGGAATGACTGGGGATCTAGTCAGGACGAAATGGAAAGAACAATTCTGCAACAAAACCATAGCCGAACAATGGGTGTCCTTTAAGGGAGTGATGTTTCAGATGTACAGGCTAGGTACATCCCAACACGAGAGAAAGGCAGGCGAAGAAAACCTGGGCTGTTTGGATGTCAAGGGAGATGGAGACTATTATTAAACGAAGAATAGGGTGTACCTGTAAGTCAGGTAAACTTTTAAAGCTAGGACCACAAACACAATAAGTCGAGAGTGGAAGCGTTGAACAAAATATGATTGTCAAAGAAGGAATATGGAAATAGAATGGCAGGTAACTACAGACACTTAATAATTTGTTAGAAAAGACTATATTTAAGAAGAGGGACAGAACATGCCCGAGGAATTATGGCGTTTGACATCGGTGGTAGGACATATTACACAATCCTCACGAAAGAGAATAAATAGAAGATCATCTAGAAATGAGAAATATAATAATGAATAGTCAACATGGATTTTACTCCCAACACAAACATCCAGCCCCCACCCCCCCCCTCTTTAATTGCTGGGGACAAACAGATCTTTGAAAAAGGAGATGAACGGTCTCCACCTTGAATTGAATCCCTCCCCCGACCCCCTAAGGGCAAACTTAATTTTCATCTTTGCAGCAACTCGGTCACATCTGCCAACCACTTCGAAGCCCTTGGTGGCACCGCTGACCTCCACCCAAGTAGAATTTGTCACCGGGCAATAAGAGTGGCGAAGGCCACAACCTCAGCGCACTTCCCGTCCAGCTCCACCAACTCTGACACGTGGAAAATTGCTACCAAAGGGCTTGGCTCCAATCATAACCCCGCTATCATCAACAAAGTCTCAAACACCATTGCCCAGTGCCGGACCAAAACATATGTACATGATTCGCCGGCCCCCTTGAGCACCTCACCTCCACATCTGGGAAAAATCCATTCATACATGCTCGCATCACATGATGCCCGTGAACCACTTTAAATTGAATAAGACTCATCCTGGCGCAGGAGGAGGTTGAGTTTACCCGATAGACTATTTTACTCCAGGCCCCTCCGTGCTGCTCCCAGCTCTTCCTCTCATTTCCCCTTTATCTCTTCTAACAGAGCCAGACCAGTCTCCAGCAACCACAAATAGATATCCAAGATCTTCTCTTCCCCCAGCTCATCGCATGATAACAATCTATGCATCAACGTATGACTCGGCAGCTGAGGGAACAAAGCAAACAAAGTCTCGCACCTGCATATACCTAAATTTGCTCCCCCTCAGGAGCTGGTATTTCTCCTTCAACTCGCCAGCCCTGCAAAACTGCCCTCCACAAGCAGATCTCTTATCCTCTCAACCTCCTTCCTCCTATAAGTTGAGTCTATCCCAGACGATTGAAATGTATGATTTCCCACATTGGCGCCAATACCGGCATGCTCCCAATCCGAAGTGCCGCCTAAGCGATTCAAAATTTTAAGTGATGCCACCACTAACTGAGCTTGCTGTATACCTGGTCGGGGAGAGGGGCAGTGACCAGTGCATTTAAACACGACCCATTGTTTGACTAATCGAACAGAACCTTTTGATCAAGTATCAAATGGTAAATGAAGGGAATGCAGTGGGTGCTGTTTATATTGATTTTAAGAAAGCATTTGACACAGTACGATTTAAAAGGCTGGTTTAAAATTTGCTGATAACATTAAGTTTGGAGGTGTGGAAAACAGTGAGGATGGTACCAATAAACTACAGGAAGATATAGATAGGCCAAAAAGAACAGGTAGACAAATGGCAGATGAATTCCAAGGTTTGAGCAGAAGAATCAATGTTAGCACTCCAGGGCAGTACCGAGGGAGTGCTGTACTATTAGAAAATGAGACATTAAATTGAGGCCCTGTCTGCCCTCAAAGGTGGACCTGAAAAATCTATGGCACTATGTAAAAGGAGAGCAAGATAGTTAATCCCACTGTCCTGGCAAATATTTATGATCCAATTAGCCTCAGATTATCGGGACATTATCACATTGCTGTTTGTGGGGACTTGCTGAATACCATTTAACTGTTTATGCTTCCTGCAGTACAGCAGTGTTTATACTTCAAAAGTACTTCATTGGCTTTGGAACACTTTCACATACTTGGTGGTCGTGAAAGATGCTCTATAAATGCAACTCTTTCTTCAATACAGAGACATGTTGGGTGACACGTGTTGAAGAAAGGGTAGGAAGAGCCAGTCTACAATAAATGGCACAGTTTCAAATAGTGTGCAATGTCAGAGAGACCTGGGGAGAGTCATGTTCAGAGAGGAATTGGCATATGATATACAAGATACTTTTTCTGAAATGGAAAAAAATACCTGAAATATTTAGCTATATAGTTCACTTGTTTTTAATTTCTAAATTCATGGATGCAGTTTGAATTTTACATCTAGGTAATAATATTTCCTATTCAGGCTGAATGCAGATTTTTGTTCCCTTCACAAAGGTCACTGGCACTATTAGAACAAATCACTGATGTGCCGTTTGCAAACATTTCTTGATCCAAAGCTAATTTTGGAAATCAGAAATAGTGTCACGAAATATATTCTCCACATTTTCAAGAGAAAAACAAAGAAAGTTTGATTGGGTAGTGTTGGAATTTGGAGTTTAATAAATGCATTTACTGTGTTTTTCGCCCGCATCTTACATTTTGGTTAAATCAAGACTGCAAAATGCACCAAGTCTGTCTGGTATTTCTAAGGATCGGGGCATTTGAACTTAGAAAAGTGGGCCTAATTATAAACAACTCTGGGAATTCAATTGTGGGTCCATTAGAAATAAACAGGTATTTAAATTCTAAAGCTCTTTAATAATAGATGCTGTACCCTGTTCAAATGAGTAGGCTGTATTTTGAAATCTTGAATTTGACTTTCACAAGCCATCTTAAGTAACTCATCGTAATGCTCATTTATCTTGTGATGTAGCAACGTTAGTTGAAGCTGTGGTTAATGTGGATGACTGTAGGCTTTTGAGTATGAGAGAATGCCTTTTCTTTCTTCATGTCTCTTGTTTCTCCAGGCAATGCTTATTGGCGAGGACAGCTGTCATGTAAGAGGGCTAATTTTATTTCAAAGTGACCACTGAGATCCCTGGTGGAAATGTGCAATCCGATTTTGTGTGCCTCTTCAGAAAATGTTTGGGGACAATTTTGAACAGAGGCTATGGCAGCATGATTTTTGCCTGTCTCTGTATTTTTCTTTGAGTGGCTGATTTATAACATTGGAATCCTGTGAAACCGACAGACAGAATAATGGACACCCATGACCGAGCAGAAGCATTCACGTTAAATCATTTGCTTTAAGAGTGAAGTTTATATAGCCTTGAACAGTTATCTGAACCCAAAGTTTACGTTTTATAACTTTGAGGGCATACCCTTTTGTAAGTCTGACATACACTGCATAGTTTTCGCAGCTTCTTATATTATTCCTAGTTATGTTTCTGGTAGGAGCCCCTTAGTCAGCTCCTCCAGCTCCCTCACCGGCCGTCTTACAAACTCCCTTACCTGCATGTACTGGGGCTGGTTTAGCACACTGGGCTAAATCGCTGGCTTTTAAAGCAGACCAAGGCAGGCCAGCAGCACGGTTCAATTCCCGTACCAGCCTCCCCGAACAGGCGCCGGAATGTGGCGACTAGGGGCTTTTCACAGTAACTTGATTTGAAGCCTACTTGTGGCAATAAGCGATTTTCATTTTCATTTCATTTTCATGTACCTGAAGGCATTTCCGGGGGGGGAAGCCCAAATTTTTCCTCCAGCGCCCCAAGGCTCGCAAACGTCCCATCGAAAAACAAGGCCCCATCCTTCTAATTCCTGCCCTGTGCCAGTTCAGGAACCCTCCATCCATTCTCCCCGGGACGAACTGATGGTTCTCCCGGGTCAGGGACCAAACCGAAACCTCCACCTCACCCCTGTGGCATCTCCACTGCCCCAAATTTTCAAAGTCTCCGCCACCACCGGACTCGTGGTGTACCTAGTCGGCGGGAGCGGCAGCCGTCACCGGCGCTCCCAGACTCCTGCCCACACAGGACGCCATCTCCAGCCTCTTCCATGCCGCCTCCTCCCCCTCCATTACCCACTTGCATAGTCACATTGGCAGCCCAGTAATACCCACACAGATTAGGTAACGCTAACCCTCCTCTGTCCCTACTCCGCTCCAGAAAGACCCTTCTCACCCTCGGGGTCTTTTTGGCCCACACAAATCCCATGATGCTCCTACTGACCCGCTTAAAAAAGGCCTTAGGGATCAGGATGGGGAGGCACTGGAATATAAAAAGGAACCTCGGGAGCACCGTCATCTTCACTGACTGTACCCTACCCGCCAGGGAGTGGCAGTATATCCCACCTTTTATACTTCTCCTCCATCAGACTCGTCAAGTTGAGCTTGTGTAGGGCCCTCCAGCTCCTGGCCACCTGGATCCCTAGGTACCAAAAACTCCTTTCTGCCCTCTTCAGTGGAAGCTCATCTATCCCCCTTCCCTGGTCCCCTGGGTGTAGCATGAAGAGCTCACTCTTCCCCACGTTGAGCTAATACCCGGAAAAGTCCCCAAACTCCCTGAGGATCCGCATCACCTCCGGCATCCCCCCCACTGGTTCCGCCATATACAGTAACAGGTCATCGGCATACAACGACACCCGGTGTTCCTCCCCCCACCCCCCCCCCACCCCCCCCTCCGGACCAGCCCCCTCCAGTTCCTGGAAGCCCTTAGAGCCATAGCCAAAGGCTCAATTGCCAATGCAAATAGCAGGGGGGGATAGGGGGCACCCCTGCCTCATCCCCCGGAACAGTCGAAAGTAATCCGACCTCCTCCGATTCGTGGCCACACTCGCCACCGGGGCTTCGTAAAGTAGCCTAACCCAACTAATGAACCCCTCCCCGAACAAAAACCTCCTCAACACTTCCCAAAGATACCCCCACTCCACCCTATCGAAGGCCTTCTCCGCGTCCATCCTTGCCACTATCTCCGCTTCCCCCTCCACTGTAGGCATCATGATTACGTTAAGGAGCCTCCGCATATTGGTATTCAGCTGCCTTCCCTCAACAAAACCCGTCTGCTCCTCGTGAATTACCCCCGGGACACAGTCCTCAATTCTGGTAGCCAACACCTTCGCTAACAGCTTCGCGTCCACGTTGAGGAGAGAGATTGGCCTATACGACCCACACTGTAATGGGTCCTTGTCCCGCTTCAAGATCAGTGAGATCAGCGCCCTGGACATCGTCGGGGGTAGGACCCCTGCCTCCCTCGCCTCATTGAAAGGCCTCACGAATAGAGGGCCCAGAAGATCCATGTACTTCCGGTAAAATTCCACCGGGAACCCATCTGGCCCCGGTGCCTTCCCCGCCTGCATACTCCCCAGCCCCTTAGTCAGCTCCTCCAGCCACCTGCTCCTCCTCCACCCTCGGGAACCTCAGCCGATCCAAAAATCGACGCTTCCCCCCCCTCCTCCGTCGGGGGCTCAGACCTATACAGAGAACATAACAGCGCAGTACAAGCCCTTCGGCCCTCGATGTTGCGCCGACCTGTGAAACCACTCTAAAGCCCATCTACACTATTCCCTTATCATCCATATGTCTATCCAATGACCATTTGAATGCCCTTAGTGTTGGCGAGTCCACTACTGTTGCAGGCAGGGCATTCCACGCCCTTACTACTCTCTGAGTAAAGAACCTACCTCTGACATCTGTCTCATATCTATCTCCCCTCAATTTAAAGCTATGTCCCCTCGTGCTAGACATCACCATCCAAGGAAAAAGGCTCTCACTGTCCACCCTATCCAATCCTCTGATCATCTTGTATGCCTCAATTAAGTCACCTCTTAACCTTCTTCTCTCTAACAAAAGCAGCCTCAAGTCCCTCAGCCTTCCCTCATAAGATCTTCACTCCATACCAGACAACATTCTGGTAAATCTCCTCTGCACCCTTTCCAATGCTTCCACATCCTTCCTATAATGCGGCGACCAGAATTGCACGCAATACTCCAAATGCGGCCGCACCAGAGTTTTGTACAGCTGCAACATGACCTCATGGCTCCGAAACTCAATCCCTCTACCAATAAAAGCTAACACACCATACGCCTTCTTAACAACCCTCTCAACCTGGGTGGCAACTTTCAGGGATCTATGTACATGGACACCGAGATCACTCCGCTCATCCACACTGCCGAGAATCTTACCATTAGCCCAGTACTCTGTCTTCCTGTTATTCCTTCCAAAATGAATCACCTCACACTTTTCTGCATTAAACTCCATTTGCCACCTCTCAGCCCAGCGCTGCAGCTTATCTATGTCACTCTGTAACTTGAAGTAACATCCTTCCGCACTGTCCACAACTCCACCGACTTTAGTGTCATCTGCAAATTTACTCACCCATCCTTCTACGCCCTCCTCCAGGTCATTTATAAAAATGACAAACAGCAGTGGCCCCAAAACAGATCCTTGTGGTACACCACGAGTAACTGGACTCCAGTCTGAACATTTCCCATCAACCACCACCCTTTGTCTTCTTCCAGTTAGCCAATTCATGATCCAAACTGTTAAATCATCCTGAATCCCATGCCTCCGTATTTTCTGCAGTAGCCTAACGTGGGGAACATTATCAAACGCTTTACTGAAATCCATATACACCACATCAACGGCTTTACCCTCATCTACCTGTTTGGTCACCTTCTCAAAGAACTCAATAAGGTTTGTGAGGCACAACCTACCCTTCACAAAACCGTGTTGACTATCTCTAATCAAATTATTCCTTTCCAGATGATTATACATCCTATCTCTTATAAACCTTTCCAAGATTTTGCCCACAACAGAAGTAAGGCTCACTGGTCTATAGTTACCGGGGTTGTCTCTACTTCCCTTCTTGAACAAGGGGACAACATTTATTATCCTCCAGTCTTCTGGCACTATTCCTGAAGACAAAGATGACTTAAAGATCAAAGCCAAAGTCTCAGCAATCTCCTCCCTAGCTTCCCAGAGAATCCTAGGATAAATCCCATCTGGCCCAGGGGACTCATCTATTTTCACACTTTCCAGAATTGCTAACACCTCCTCCTTATGAACCTCAAGCCCTTCTAATCTAGTAGCCTGAATCTCAGTCTGAATTCTCCCCGACAACACTATCTTTTGCCTGTGTGAATACTGATGAAAAATATTCATTTAGCACCTCTCCTATCTCCTCGGACTCCACGCACAACTTCCCGCTACTGTCCTTGACTGGCCCTACTCTTACCCTCGTCATTCTTTTATTCCTGACATCTCCATAGAAAGCTTTAGGGTTATCGTTGATCCTATCTGCCAAAGACTTCTCATGTCCCCTCCTGGCTCTTCTTAGCTCTCTCTTCAGGTCCTTCCTAGCTAACTTGTAACTCTCGAGCGCCCTAAATGAACCTTCATGTCTCATCTTTACATAAGCCTCCTTCTTCCTCTTGACAAGTGTTTCGACTGCTTTAGTAAACCACGGTTCCCTTGCTCGACCACTTCCTCCCTGCCTGACAGGTACATACTTATCAAGGACATGCAATAGCTGTTCCTTGAACAAGCTCCACATGGTTTTCCGGTTGCGGCGATGCACTGCTAAGCCGCACGTTTCGGCAGCTCCCGTTCTAACGGACTTTTGGGCTCTTTTCGGGAGCCCCAACGGAAATTTTTCCAGACCAAATCCAGTGTGGGGTGACAAGTGCCCCCCCCCCCCGGTGTGTGTATGGAAAGGACCAGCGGTAGTGGCCAGATTGCGAAGGATCCTTTGGAGCAGCGGCAGAGAAGAGAAGGGAGAAGCAAGATGGCGGCGGATGGAGCCCAGACGACATGGGGCCCGGACCAGCAGGAATTCCTCCGATGATGTGTGGAGGAACCAAAGAAGGAGGTGCTGGCGCCGATGCTATTGGCAATCGAGGGACTGAAGGAAACACAAAAGGTCCAGGCGATAGAGCTCCGTGGAGTGAAGGCAAAGGCAGCCGAAAATGAGGATGAGATACAGGGCCTGGTGGTAAAAACGGAGACGCATGAGGCGCTACATAAGAGGTGCATCGAAAGGCTGGAAGCCCTGGAGAACAGCTCGAGAAGGAAGAACCTACGGATTCTAGGTCTCCCCGAAGGAACAGAGGGAGCTGATGTTGGGGCTTATGTGAGCACGATGCTCCATACGCTAATGGGAGCTGAGGCCCCAACGGGCCCCCTGGAGGTGGAAGGAGCGTACCGGGTCCTTGTGAGAAGACCAAAGGCAGGTGAAATACCAAGGGCGATAGTGGTGAGATTTCACCGCTTCATGGACAGAGAGGCGGTCTTGAGCTGGGCCAAGAAGGTACGGAGTAGCAAGTGGGAGAATGCGGTGATACGAGTGTATCAGGACTGGAGTGCTGAGGTGGCGAGAAGGAGGGCGAGCTTTAATCGGGCCAAGGCGGTGCTTCACAGGAAGAAAATAAAATTCGGGATGCTGCAGCCGGCGCGATTGTGGGTCACGCATCAGGGCAAGCACTACTACTTCGAAACGGCGGATGAGGCATGGACCTTCATTCAAGAAGAGAAACTGGACTAGAACTGAGAGTTTGATGTTGGGGGGGGGGGGGGGGAAAGCAACGAGGTGGTGGTACAGAAATGTAAAGTGGGAAATAGGAGGTTTATTATATAGTAACGTTGGGTGGGGAATTTCTCTCCCCTTGATGGGGGGACACAAGGAAATGTGGGCGCCAGTGGAAAAAGGGACAGAGAGGGGGAGGGGGAATGAGGGAGCTGCGCCATAGGGGGTGGGGCCGATAGGAAAGCACGGGGTTTTCCCGCGCTATGGAGATGATGGCGGGAAGATAGGCGCAGGAAGGAAGAGAGCCCCACACACAGGGAGGTCAAAGAGAGAACGGGGGAAGACGGGGCCAGCTAGAGTTAGCTGACTTTCGGAAGCATTATGGGGGAGTAACCATGCTCGATGGAGATCTAGCGGGGTGAGGTGGGGCGGGGGGGGGGGGGACTAACTGGGTTGCTGCTGCTGAGTGCAAGGGGTAGCTGGCAAGAGAAGAGGTGGTCGGGACGGGAAGGCGCCGCCTGGGGGACAGGTGGGTGCGCGGGACCTGGACGGGGGGCTGGCCCAGAAAAGGGGATGGCTAGTCGGCGGGGGACGGGGGGACGGGTGTCGTTCGAGGCTAAGAATATAGTGGTGGATAACGGGGGCAGATATGTGATGGTGAGTGGTAGATTGCAGGGAGAGGCGGTCGTGCTGGTAAATGTATATGCCCCGAACTGGGATGACGCGGGATTTATGAAGTGGATGCTGGGACGTATCCCGGAATTTGAGGTGGGAAGCTTGGTAATGGGGGGGGGGGGGCTTCAACACGGTGCTGGATCCAGGGCTAGACCGGTCTAGATCCAGGACCGGAAGAAGGCCGGCAGCGGCCAAGGTGCTTAGGGGATTTATGGAACAAATGGGGAGAGTGGATCCGTGGAGGTTTGCTAGGCCGTTGGCCAAAGAGTTTTCCTTTTTCTCCCATGTCCACAAGGTATATTCCCGAATAGACTTCTTTGTTATGAGTAGGGCACTGATCTTGAAGGTGGCAGGAACGGAGTACTCGGCATTGCCATTTCAGACCATGCCCCGCACTGGGTGGATCTGGAACTAGAAGAGAGGGAGCAGCACCCACTCTGGCGACTGGATGTGGGACTATTGGCGGATGAGGGGGTCTGTGGAAGGGTGCGGGGGTGTGTTGGGAGATACCTGGAGGTCAATGACGACGGTGAGGTTCAGGTGGGGGTAGTATAGGAAGCGCTGAAGGTGGTGGTTAGAGGAGAGCTGATCTCCATTAGAGCCCACAAGGAGAAACAAGAGGGCAAAGAAAGGGAGAGATTAGTGGGGGAGATTTTGAGGGTGAATAAAAGATATGCGGAGGCCCCAGACGAAGGACTATATAGAGAAAGGCGAAGACTTCAGACGGAGTTTGACCTGCTGACCACAGGGAAGGCAGAGGCACAGTGGAGGAAGGCACAGGGGATGAGATATGAGTATGGGGAAAAGGCGAGCCGGCTGCTGGCCCACCAACTTCGTAAGAGGATAGCGGCGAGAGAGATTGGGGGAGTTGGGGATGAAACGGGAACTATGGAGCATAGAGCAGGGAAGGTAAATGAGGTGTTTAAGACCTTTTATGAGAGGCTATATAAGTCCCAACCCCCAGGGGGAAAAGAGGGAATGCTACATTTTCTGGACCAACTAAGGTTCCAGAGGGTGGAGGAGCAGGAAGTGGCAGGTCTGGGGGCGCCAATCGAGGTGGACGAGGTGACTAAGGGACTGGGGAACATGCAAGCAGGGAAGGCCCCGGGACCAGACGGGTTTCCGGTGGAATTCTACAGGAAATATGTGGACCTGTTGGCCCCGCAGCTGGCGAGAACCTTTAACGAGGCCAGGGAAGGGGGGATACTACCCCCGACAATGTCGGAGGCGACGATATCATTAATTCTGAAGCGGGATAAAGATCAGCTGCAATGCGGGTCATACAGGCCTATCTCACTCCTAAATGTAGACGCCAAACTGCTGGCGACAAGGATAGAGGATTGCGTCCCGGGGGTGGTGCATGAAGACCAGACAGGGTTTGTAAAGGGGAGACAACTGAATGTCAACGTTCGACGGCTGCTGGGGGTGATGATGACACCCCCAGCGGAGGGAGAGGCAGAGATAGTGGCGGCGATGGATGCGGAGAAGGCATTCGATAGGGTGGAGTGGGACTATTTGTGGGAGGTGCTGAGGAGGTTTGGGTTCGGGGAGGGATTTGTTAGATGGGTCAGACTCCTATATGGGGCCCCAGTGGCAAGTGTAGTCACAAACCGGCAAAGATCGGGGTATTTTCGGTTACACAGGGGAACAAGACAGGGGTGTCCCCTGTCCCCATTACTGTTCGCATTGGCAATTGAACCACTGGCCATAGCGTTGAGGGACTCTAAGAAATGGAGGGGGGTGGTTAGAGGGGAAGAGGAGCATCGAGTGTCACTCTATGCTGATGACTTACTGCTATATGTTGCGGACCCTGTAGAGGGGATGCCAGAGGTTATGCAGATACTGAGGGAGTTTGGAGATTTCTCGGGATACAGGCTAAATATGGGGAAGAGCGAGCTTTTTGTAATACACCCCGGGGACCAGGGAAGAGGAATAGACGCTCTGCCGTTAAGGAGAGTGGAAAGGAGCTTCCGATATCTTGGGATCCAGGTAGCCAGGAACTGGGGAACTCTACACAGACTTAATCTGACGCGACTGGTGGAGCAGATGGAGGAGGACTTCAAGAGGTGGGATATGTTGCCACTCTCATTGGCGGGCAGAGTGCAGGCGGTAAATACGATGGTCCTCCCGAGGTTTCTTTTCGTGTTTCAGTGTCTCCCCATTCTGATCACAAAGGCCTTTTTCAAAAAAATAGACAGGAGCATTATGAGCTTTGTGTGGGAAGGGAAGACCCCGAGGGTAAAGAGGGGGTTCCTGCAGCGCAGTAGGGATAGAGGGGGACTGGCGCTGCCGAGCCTGAACGACTACTACTGGGCCGCCAATCTGGCGATGGTCTGTAAGTAGATGAGGGAGGGAGAGGGGCGGCGTGGAAGAGGCTGGAGATGGCGTCCTGTAAAGGAACGAGCCTAAAGGCGCTGGTGACGGCGCCGCTGCCGTTCCCCCCGAAAAAGGTATACCACAAACCCAGTGGTGGTGGCAACCTTGAGGATCTGGGGGCAGTGGAGGCGACACAGGGGGGTGACGGGTGCCTCGGTGTGGTCCCCGATTAGGAATAACCACAGGTTTGTCCCAGGAAGGATGGACGGGGGGGTTCCAGAGTTGGCAACGAGTAGGAATTAGGAAACTGAGGGACCTGTTTATAGACGGGACGTTTGCGAGCCGGGGAGCGCTGGAGGAAAAATATGAGTTGCCCCCGGGGAATATCTTCAGTATATGCAAGTGAGGGCGTTTACGAGGTAACAGGTGAGGGAATTTCCGCTGCTCCCGACACAGGGGATCCAGGATAGAGTGATTTCGGGGGTATGGGTCGGGGAGGGCAAAGTGTCCGAAATATATCAGGAGATGAGAGATGAGGGGGAGACGCGGGTAGAGGAACTGAAAGGAAAATGGGAAGAAGAGCTGGGGGAGGAGATTGAGGAGGGGCTGTGGGCTGATGCACTAAGTAGGGTAAATTCCTCGTCTTAGTGTGCCAGGCTTAGCCTGATTCAATTTAAGGTTCTACACAGAGCACATATGACGGGAGCAAGAATGAGCAGGTTCTTCAGAGTGGAGGACAGGTGCGGGAGGTGCTCGGGAAGCCCGGCGAACCACACACACATGTTCTGGTCGTGTCCGGCATTGGATGAGTATTGGAGGGGCATGGCAAGGGTGATCTCAAAGGTGGTGAAGGTCCGGGTCAAGCCAGGCTGGGGGTTAGCGATATTTGGGGTAGCGGAAGAGCCGAGAGTGCAGGCGAAAGAGGCCGATATTCTGGCCTTTGCGTCCCTGATAGCCCGGCGAAGGATCCTACTTATGTGGAAGGAAGCGAAACCCCCCGGCGTGGAGGCCTGGATAAACGACGTGGCAGGGTTCATAAAGCTGGAACGAATAAAATTTGCGCTGAGAGGATCGGCTCAGGGGTTCTCCAGGCGGTGGCAACCGTTCCTTGACTATCTCACGGAACGTTAAGGGAAAATAGATTGACAGCAGCAGCAACCCGGGGGGGGGGGGGGGGGGGGGGGGGGGGGGGGGGGGGGGGCACTATTTTTTGTCACTTTGTTAGTTCACTATATTATTTAAATAATGTTATTTACCAGTTATTGTATTATTTTTATGTTGATTTGTAAAAACGGAAAAATTTTGTTTGAAAAATTTAATAAAATATATTTTTTTTAAAAAGAACAAGCTCCACATTTCCATTGTGCCCATCCCCTGCAGTTTTCCTCTCCATCCGATGCATCCTAAGTCTTGCCTCATCGCATCATAATTGCCTTTCCCCCAGATATAACTCTTGCCCTGCGGTATATCCCTTTCCATCGCTAAAGTAAACGTAATCGAATTGTAGTCACTATCACCAAAGTGCTCACCTACCTCCAAATCTAACACCTGTCCTGGTTCATTACCCAGTACAAATCCAAAATGGCCTCGCCTCTCGTTGGCCTATCTACATACTGCGTCAGGAAACCCTCCTGCACACATTGGACAAAAACGGACCCATCTAAAGTACTCGAACTACAGCATTTCCAGTCAATATTTGGAAAGTTAAAGTCCCCCATAACAACTACCCTGGTGCTTTCGCTCCTATCCAGAAGCATCTTTGCAATCCTTTCCTCTACATCTCTGGAACTTTTCGGAGGCCTATAGAAAACCCCTAACAGGGTGACCTCTCCTTTCCTGTTTCTAACCTCAGCCCATACTACCTCAGTAGACGAGTCATCAAACGTCCTTTCTGCCACCGTAATACTGTCCTTGACTAACAGTGCCACCCCTCCCCCTCTTTTAACCCCTTCCCTGAGCTTACTGAAATATCTAAACCCCGGCACCTGCAACAACCATTCCTGTCCCTGCTCTATCCATGTCTCCGAAATGGCCCATGTACCAACCCATGCCGCAAGATTACCCACCATATTCCGGATGCTCCTGGCATTGAAGAATACACACTTTAAACCACCTTGCTGCCTGCCGGTACACTCCTGCAACTTTGAAATCTTACTCATGACCTCACTCTCAACCTCCTGTATACTGGAGCTACAATTCAGGTTCCCAAGCCCCTGATGAACTAGTTTAAACCCTCCTGAAGAGCATTAGCAAATTTCCCCCCCAGGATATTGGTACCCCTCTGGTCCAGGTGTAGACCATCCCGTTTGTAGAGGTCCCACCGACCCCAGAATGAGCCCCAATTATCCACAAATCTGAAACCTTCCCTCCTGCACCATCCCTGTAGCCACGTGTTCAACTCCTCTCTCTCCCTATTCCTCGTCTCGCTAGCACATGGCACGGGCAACAACCCAGAGATAATAACTCTGTTTGTCCTAGATCTAAGTTTCCACCCTAGCTCCCTGAATTTCTGCCTTACATCCCTATCCCTTTTCCTATCCATGTTGTTCGTACCTATGTGGACCACGACTTGGGGCTGCTCCCCCTCCCCCTTAAGGATCCCGAAAACACGATCCGAGACAGCCCCTCATAAAAGACTCTAAATACCGCATTTATTCCCACCGCACTCCGCACCGTGTTCCCCCCTTTATCCCTAACTCCCCCAATCTCCCTCGCTGCCCCGCGCTTCCAAAGCTGGTGTGCCAACATCCGGCTAGCTTTCTCCCTGTACTCATACACCGCCCCTTGCGCTTTCCTCCACTGCACCTCTGCCTTCTTGGTGGTCAACAGGTCAAACGCGGCCTGGAGGCTTCGTCGCTCCTTGAGTAGTCCCTCCTTGGGGACCTCTGCATACCTCCTATCCACCCTTAAAATCTCCCCCAGCAATCTCTCCCTCTCTCTCCTCTCCTTCTTCTCCTTAGTGGAGATTAGCTCTCCCGTAATCACCACCTTCAGCGCCTCGCAGACCACCCCCACCTGCACCTCCCCATTATCGTTAGCCTCTAGATAGCTTTCAATGCACCCCCGAATCCTCCCGCTCACCTCCTTATCCGCCAACAAGCCCACATCCAGGTGCCACAGCAGGCGCTGGTCCCTCTCCTCCACTAGCTCCAGCTCCACCCAATGCGGGGCATGGTCTGAGTTGGCTATGGCCGAATACTCCGTGTCCTCCACCCTCGGGATTAGTGCCCTGCTTATAACGAAGAAGTCTATCCGGGAGTAGGCTTTATGGACGTAGGAAAAAAAAGAAAATTCCCTGGCCCGCGGCCTGACAAACCTCCATGGGTCCACTCCTCCCATCTGGTCCATAAACCCCCTCAGCACCTTGGCCGCCGCCGGCCTCTTACCTGTCCTGGACCTGGAGCGGTCCAATGCTGGATCCAGTACCGTGTTGAAGTCCCCACCCCCCCATTATCAAGCTCCCTGCCTCCAGGTCCAGAATCCGGCCCAACATGCAGCGCATAAATCCGGCATCGTCCCAATTCGGGGCATATACATTCACTAATAACACCCGCACCCGCTGCAGCTTACCACTTACCATCACATACCTACCTCCATTGTCTGCCACGATGCTCAGCGCCTCAAACGACACCCGCTTCCCCACCAAAATTGGCACCCCTCGATTCTTTGTGTCCAACCCAGAGTAGAAAACCTGCCCTACCCACCCCTTTCTCAGCCTAACCTGATCTGCCACCCTCAAATGCGTCTCCTGGAGCATAACCACATCTGCCTTCAGTCCCTTCAGGTGCACGAACATACGGGCCCTCTTGACCGGCCTGTTCAGGCCTCTCACATTCCAAGTTATCAGCCGGATCAGGGGGCTTCCCGCCCACCCCCCCTGCCGATTAGCCATCCCCTTTTCTAGGCCAAACACGTGCCCGCGCCTCCCGCACTCTCCATTGCCCCCAGTGGCAGACCCCCGCCCCAACTCTCTCCCCGAGCCCCAGCTCCCCTTTGGCCAATGCAACAGCAACCCAGTTCCCCCCTCCCCCCAGCTAGGTTCCCCCCTCCTTCTAAGCTAGTAGTGCCACAATGTATGTAGAGCCCACTGGATGGGATCTGCTCAAGGTTCACAAAATGTAGAGTGTAATCAGAGATCACTATCCTCAAATATTCCACTTTTCTGATTCCCAGGAGTAGAAACTTATCAAACACAAAATAGTCTATTCTCGAGTAGATCTCATGTATATGTGAGAAAAATGAGAATTCCTGATCATGTGGATGCAGGAATCTTCATGGGTCCACTCCCCCATCTACTCCATGCAAGTTTGAAGCACCATCACCATCCCGAGAGAGCCGGAAATTTAGGGCTTGATCGGTCTATTTTGGGTTCCAACACACAGTTAAAGTCCAATCGATGTGTGTCTAAATCAGGGATGGAAGCTAGCAAACCTTTGATAAATGTTACATTGTCCCAATTAGGGGCATATACATTCCCCATGACTAACGGAGTACCTGCAAACAACCCACTCACTATTACATACCTACCGTTATATTACATTAATATATTCACGTATAATATATTATGCTATATTATGTATTAATGTATAATGTTATATTATCTGAAAAGGGTTAATTATGCAGGAGTAGAATCATTTTAATATAATTAAACCATAGGGCAAAATCTTGGAAAGGTTTATAAGAGATAGGGTGTATAATCATCTGGAAAGGAATAATTTGATTAGACATAGTCAACACGGTTTTGTGAAGGGTAGGTCGTGCCTCACAAACCTTATTGAGTTCTTTGAGAAGGTGACCAAACAGGTGGATGAGGGTAAAGCCGTTGATGTGGTGTATATGGATTTCAGTAAAGCGTCTGATAAGGTTCCCCATGGTAGGCTACTGCAGAAAATACGGAAGCATGGGATTCAGGATGATTTAGCAGTTTGGATCAGAAATTGGCTAGCTGGAAGAAGACAAAGGGTGGTGGTTGATGGGAAGTGTTCAGACTGGAGTCCAGTTACTAGTAGTGTACCACAAGGATCTGTTTTGGGGCCACTGCTGTTTGTCATTTTTATAAATGACCTGGAGGAGGCCGTAGAAGGAAGGGTGAGTAAATTAGCAGATGACACTAAAGTTGGTGGAGTTGTGGACAGTGCGGAAGGACGTTACAAGTTACAGGGCATTCAAATGGTCATTGGATAGACATATGGACGATAAGGGAATAGTGTAGATGGGCTTTAGAGTGGTTTCACAGGTCGGCGCAACATCGAGGGCCGAAGGGCCTGTACTGCACTGTAATGTTCTATGTTCTATAGATGCATTTGTTAAATGTACTGTAATGTTTCCCATCATGTTATTTGTTGTCTTTTATTAACAACTCGAGTGACAGGTCAAAAGTTTTTCCTTTCACTTTTAAGCTAACCCACTTTTTTTTGTTTTTCTACGGGTTTCATGCCTAATTTTGGTGAACAATTTAACATCCCACAGACTAATTGCAACGTTAAACATCAAAATAAGGTGTTTAAATTGTTAAAAGCTAGGTAACCTGGGAGATGCACTTCAATGGTGTTTTAATTTAGGGGGCTGATTTTGATAAACACTCTTTTCCTGTGGAAACTCACTATTTACACACTCTTCACCAGAGAATTATTCAAACAGTGATTTTACTGGATTAAGGAGCAGTGCAGCAAAAACCTGGAAATTGATATTTGAATCCAGAGTTTCCTTAGCTGGGAAAAATCAGCATACAATGGCTCCTGCTGTACATTCAGCCAGTAGTGAATTTCCCAATCTGGGAAACTCATTGTACTAAAAAGTACTCCCTTCGCACTATCCTTAATCTTCCATTTCATGACAGGTGGCAGTTCTTTTATATAAAAAAATATATTTTGTATATAGTATTGTCACAATCCACAACTAAATTAAAGGATTCTGTTCCTGAGAAATAAGGAGCTGATTTAGGGGACAGCAAGACACTGTGATTTAATATGCTGTAACAAAAGGGTGATCATGGAAGTGGAGAAATAAGGAGAGTGAGAAAATGCAATGGAGGCTGGCGGGAAGGTAATGGGAGGCAGGAGAACACAAAAGAGGGGAAGAGGAAAGAAGAAAGGAAAGAAAGCAATTTATGGCCAAAGTGCTTCATAACCAATGAAGTTCTTTAAGTCAATCACTGTTGTGTAGTTGGGAACTATTCGTAAAAGTAAAAGAAAAACATATTTAAAAAATAAACCTGACCCAATCTATTCCAAGTCAGCCTGCTACGTTAATACTTCAGATAGATCAAATTGTGCAAAAATATTAGTCGCCACTTCTTGAAAGCACTTCTTGGAGCAAATATTCTTATATCTTTAAACCTGGCTACCGAACAAAGGTTTATGCATAAAAAATATGACATGCAGTATTTTAAAAATAATCTGTAAAAATACATATTTCAGTTTTAATGCATGAGACATTACAATATTTAGCAAACGTTATTTTATTTTTAATTTTAGACTGACTGATAAACTGAAGATACAGTGCAACAATCAAAAACAATCAGTTGCAATATCCCAATTCCCTTCTTAGAGTACTTGGTACAAAAAACATAGCACTAAGAATAAATCTGTTCAGAGTCACAGAATACAATTGTCGAATTAAACCAGTCGACTGAAAAGCTGTCCGCCAGAGATGTGTACTTACATTTTCAGGAATACTAGGAAGTTCCCTGGTATCGGGTGTAGTAAAGTATGAATGCTGCCAAAATAAAAGATATTCAGAATTCTTTTCATGAAATACTGTCAACAGAAAATGTACAAAATTGAAAGTATGATTCTTATTATGTTACCAGCTATAACAGAAATAAATCTTACTTACCAACCAATTTAAAATTGTAAATGTAATGTTTGTATTTATACCCATTCATGGTACTAAAGATATCAAAACTATACTAACGGTATTTTTCCATTTCTATTTCTAAGACCTATTTTACAAATAGCATGGCATAATGCATCCTCCACACTTCCTAAATTCTAATCAAATATATTTTATTTCATTCATCTTATTTCACAAAACAGTGTTTCCACTTAGAACAAAGAACAAAGAAATGTACAGCACAGGAACAGGCCCTTCGGCTCTCCAAGCCCGTGCCGACCATGCTGCCCGACTAAACTACAATCTTCTACACTTCCTGGGTCCGTATCCCTCTATTCCCATCCTATTCATGTATTTGTCAGGATGCCCCTTAAATGTCACTATCGTCCCTGCTTCCACCACCTCCTCCAGTAGCAAGTTCCAGGCACCGACTACCCTCTGCGTAAAAAACTTGCCTTGTACATCTACTCTAAACCTTGCCCTTCTCACCTTAAACCTATGCCCCCTAGTAATTGACCCCTCTACCCCGGGGAAAAGCCTCTGACTATCCACTCTGTCTATGCCCCTAATAATTTTGTAGACCTCTATCAGGTTACCCCTCAACCTCCTTCGTTCCAGTGAAAACAAACCGAGTTTATTCAACCGCTCCTCATAGCTAATGCCCTCCATACCAGGCAACATTCTGGTAAATCTCTTCTGCACCCTCTCTAAAGCCTCCACATCCTTCTGGTAGTGTGGCGACCAGAATTGAACACGATACTCCAAGTGTGGCCTAACTAAGGTTCTATACAGCTGCAACATGACTTGCCAATTCTTATACTCAATGCCCCGGCCAATGAAGGCAAGCATGCCGTATGCCTTCTTGACTACCTTCTCCACCTGTATTGCCCCTTTCAGTGACCTGTGGACCTGTACTCCTAGATTTCTTTGACTTTCAATACTCTTGAGGGTTCTACCATTCACTGTATATTCCCTACCTGCATTAGACCTTCCAAAATGCATTACCTCACATTTGTCCGGATTAAACTCCATCTGCCATCTCTCCGTCCAAGTCGCCAAACAATCTAAATCCTGCTCTGTCCTCTGACATCCTCATCGCTATCCGCAATTCCACCAACATTTGTGTTGTCTGCAAACTTACTAATCAGACCAGTTACATTTTCCTCCAAATCATTTATATATACTACAAACAGCAAAGGTCCCAGCACTGATCCCTGTGGAACACCACTGGTCACAGCCCTCCAATTAGAAAAGTATCCTTCCATTGCTACTCTCTGCCTTCTATGCCCTAGCCAGTTCTGTATCCACCTTGCCAGCTCACCCTGATCCCGTGTGACTTCACCTTTTGTACTAGTCTACCATGAGGGACCTTGTCAAAGGCCTTACTGAAGTCCATATAGACAACATCCACTGCCCTTCCTGCATCAATCATCTTTGTGACCTCCTCGAAAAACTCTATCAAGTTAGTGAGATACGACCTCCCCTTCACAAAACCGTGCTGCCTCTCGTTAATACGTCCATTTGCTTCCAAATGGGAGTAGGTCCTGTCTTGAAGAATTCTCTCCAGTAATTTCCCTACCGCTGACGTAAGGCTCACCGGCCTGTAGTTCCCTGGATTATCCTTGCTATCCTTCTTAAACAAAGGAACAACATTGGCTATTCTCCAGTCCTCCGGGACATCACCTGAAGACAGTGAGGATCACCTGAAGACAGTGAGGATCCAAAGATTTATGTCAAGGCCTCAGCAATTTCCTCTCCAGCCTCCTCCAGTATTCTGGGGTAGATCCCATCAGGCCCTGGGGACTTATCTACCTTAATATTTTTTAAGACACCCAACACCTCGTCTTTTTAGATCTCAATGTGACCCAGACTATCTACATACCCTTCTCCAGACTCAACATCTACCAATTTCTTCTCTTTGGTGAATACTGATGCAAAGTATTCATTTAGTACCTCGCCCATTTCCTCTGGCTCCACACATAGATTCCCTTGCCTATCCTTCAGTGGGCCAACCCTTTCCCTGGCTACCATCTTGCTTTTTATGTACGTGTAAAAAGCCTTAGGATTTTCCTTAACCCTATTTGCCAATGACTTTTTGTGACCCCTTCTAGCCCTCCTGACTCCTTGCTTAAGTTCCTTCCTACTTTCCTTATATTCCACACAGGCTTCGTCTGTTCCCAGCCTTTTAGCCCTGACAAATGCCTCCTTTTTCTTTTTGACTTGTGCATTTTTCAATTTTATCTTGGTAACGAGAACTTATAATTTTTTCAAAACCTGGTTACATCAGACTAGTAAGACAAGGAAAATTTCAGGTTCAATCCTCTGTCAGAGGTTGATGGTAGGGCTGTTGTAACTGGTTTCAGGATCACCAAGCTGGACAGTAAAGCATATTAGTCAATGTCACTGTTTTTAATCCTATAGTTAACTTGTTGGAAACGCACAACTATGAACGTCGGCTGAGAACATGCTCAGCTCAGCTGTGATACCTGCACAAACAATCAAGTGGGCCATTCACTTTCATTTTTCAGGATCTCATCAGGGGAAAAAACGGGACAGTTTGATAAGGAACTCAAAGACCAGCTGGAAGACAAAGAACCACATCTAACCTTGAATCAACACTTTCAAAATTAAAGGGTGTAGGGAAAAAGGTAAGAATGAAGGGGAGGAGAAAGTAAATGAAAATGAAGGTTTCAAACATCAGATCAAAGGTAATTATAACCCTATAATTTCTTCAGAAGAACTTTGCCACTCTGACAAATAGTGAAGGGAATTGTTTCCATGTGGAGTTGGATCTCTTTTACTTGTTTTCTGTGACTCTTTTCTAATCGAGCACTGACTTCCTCATCCATAAATTTAAAATGGTGATAGTACTTTTTGTGCCACTGGGAACTGAATTGAGACACTTCATTCCATTTTAGCATTCTCAGCAGCTGTTCAAAATACCTCCTCTCAGGATCTCCTCCTGATTTGGACTTGATCCCAGTCTCTGGCAGACAACTACAATATTTCAAAAAATTTTAAAACATTTTTTCATCTCTTTCCATTTCAACTGTCTAGCTGCATCAGCTGAACTACTCAGTTCAAATGCTCCCACAGGAACTGAACAGCTAAAGGAAACAAAGCCATCCATAAGCTGTTCTTTGATATCCTTTCCTGCTCCATTGCCCATGAAATGCTTAAGCAGAGGGCAGACTAGAAGCATTCTTTTGAACCAGAGTACAAAATGCCTGGAATGAGCTGAACTATCCCATCAGACTACAGTGCCTCCGAGACAGCCTGCCCTTTAGGTCAGACAGGCATGCTGTTCCTACAAAAGCTCTGCTTGGTAGAGCTGGGTCTTCTCCACAGCCAGCCAATGACCTGGCAAGGACAAACAACTGCTACCTGTCGATTAACATTAGTGAGGAGCTGCTGAGCTTCAGCTGCTTGTGGTTATTGCTGGGCAAGAATTTGAGAGACGATTAAGTTGTTTAGATACTCGGCATCGGTCTGTAAAGAGGATGCGTCACAGGTGACTTAATTGTCTGAAGGCATCAGATGGACAACAATCTGTGTAACAAAATATTGTGATAGAAGGCAAGTGTCAAAATGCAGTTGCTTAACTCCACGCTTATTTATCATCGTTTCAGTCACTTTGTGTATGATGTAATTAAATTAAAATTAGCAAGTAATTATGCAAATTAAGAATTTTGATTACATGAATAATCATTTTCAATTACAGGTGAGCAGCAACTGCATACCTACGGCCCAATTACATAATGTGCATTGTAATATGAATTATACAGAGCAAATAGAAATCTTGTTAAATTACAGAACAGTGACCTGGATCTAGACTCGAGGCTTCAATGACTTCACAGTTGGAGACATTGTCTCGTCTCCACGTGATAGCACACACATATCCAATGTACCATTCCTAGCCCCCTCCTGCCAAATATCCCTCTATTCCATTCTAATTGAATCGTATGTGATTACAGGATCTGGAAAAAGCCATCTCTAGCGCTCAGAGCAACCTAGGACTCAGGTAATGCAGGTGTGAAGCTGAGGCGACCGAGTCGGAGGGGGGTGGGGGAACAGAAAGGAACTGAAGAAGGAAGACAGAGACACCGTAACCAGCGACACCCACATTCTGTAAAGTAGTTAACACAGATCAATGACAGGTTAAGTATGCCAGCAACATGGTTCATATGGCCTATAAAATGTCCACTCATAGTTTGTTAAAAAATCTTCTGCCAAATCTTCCATGATGTTGCTATGTTGAGTTAAAGGATAAAAAGAAAAAGATGTGCATTTATAGTGCGCCTTTCATCCAAAAATGATTTATAAAGTACTTGATCACTGCTATGTAGCAAATGCAGCAGGCAAACGACACACAGCGAACTCCCAAAAACAGCAACATTATATTGATCAGATCATCTGATTGTTTTGTGATGTTGATCAAGGGATTAATATTGGCTAGTACACCGAAGAAAATTCCCCTGCTCTTCTATGAAATAGTGCGAAAGAGAGGCTCGCTTTTATACAGCAGCTTTCATAAATAAGTGTGTCAAAGCATTTTACAGCCAATGAAGTACGTCTGAACTGTAGGAAACACAGCAGTCAATTCATGCACAGCGAGCTCCTAGAATCAACAATGTGATAATGACTATATAATTTGTTTTTGTGATGTTGATTGAGGGATAAATATTTGCCAGGACAATGGGAATAATTCCCTGTCTCTACTTCAAAATAGTGCTGTGGGATATGTTACATCCACCTGAGGGGCAGACAGGGCCTCAGTCCAACATCTCATCCAAAACAAGACCCTCTGACAGTGCAGCACTCCCCCAGCACCATACTGGAGCATTAACTGATTTCTGTGCTCAAGCCTTGCAGTGGGACTTGAACACACAACCTCCTGACTCAAGGGGCAAAAATGCTACCACAGCTGCCATATTAATATGCTAAAGTATGATGGTTCAAACCTGACAAGCAATTTGATGCTAACAGGAAGTACATGGTGCAAACAAGATGCTTAATTTGTAATGCAGAATCTTTTTAAACTATCCTCGCTGAGTAAAACCATTTGAAATAATATTCCAACAGAATAGAATTTCTTAACAATTACTAAGCGCTACTTTTTAAATCAATTTACCTTTATAAACTTCCACTACATTCACACTCCAACAAGAAAGTTGGTGCTGATAGTTCATGGTGTCAGATTGAGTGTTACACAGGATAGCTTGGCAAATCTAAGAGTAACCAACATGACTTTTCCAATTATCTTCAAGAGGAATAACCAATTTGGCACACTTCTGTTATGAAACATGCTGATGTTAAATGCGAGGGTAACCCAAAACCCAGAAGGGTAACTTGGGGCACCGGTTCTTAGTGGTGTATGTGTTTTTTCTGGTATAATGTGAGGAACGGTGTACAACCCAGCAAGAACAGTCCAGCTGCTGTGTGAACAATTAATAAAGAATATTTATGAACTTAAAAGACAAAACACGCACAAGGACTATAATAGACTATGTCACTCAAGTATACTGATGACTACACAGACAGGATTTTACATGAAACTGTCCCTTGGTCCCCTAATGACCTATGTTTACCTGAGCTCTGAGACACCCTTTTCCCGACCAACGTTCTCTTTTAAGTAACTTTATGAGTTAAATCTAGCAAGTAATTACCACAACCAGGTTAAGGTGGCCACGTTTAGGAAATAGTCTTCAGGTTCAGCGAGGGCGGAAATGGCTACTTCTTTTGGGACACTATATCTGCAACTTGATACAGTTCTGATATCGGCTGTCTCTTTCTTTCTTTCCTTAGTTAGTTCTATAGTTATCTTGCTTTTTCCCTTTAATGTTATTCATCCTGTGGAGTTCGTTTTGGCAGGTACATGTACATTTCCTTATCTCTTCACTTTGAAGTTACCCCTCAATAGCCCCATTGTTTTCTCTAGTCATATATATATATATATATATATATATATATATAATATATATATAAAATACTTGTTTTCCACTGATAGGCAAATACACATCTCATAATTTCTCCAAATGTCTGCCTCTAATCAACTCCGTTTTACTTTGTTTTTTAATCTTAATTTTCACCAATTCTCAACACTTCAAACAACAGAACCAAGAAAGGGTGACTGTGAATTCCTTTTACTGAAATCATAGACATGGGAAGGGTACGGAAAGAGAAGACAATACAGTCTAATTTTCAACATAGTTCCACTGTTTCCAAAAACAAAGTTCCATACATGCCCTAGTCTACTGTACACCTCAGATCCCAAACTGCAAAGGAGAGTATTCACATCACACCTATAAATTATAAATCAAATCCTGGAGCATTGGGAATTTGCACACTAATTTAATTCCGACATTGTTTCTGTTTACACATCATCATGTATGTCGGGATGAAATACAAACACATAAGGTGGTATGTGAATGTACCCTTTAGATAGACACAGCTAATTAAAGTCCAAACACAAGAGTTAGAATTTGTTCAGTACAGCTCTGTAACAATATACTCATATTTATATATGAATGTGCAGCAGTACATTCTACTTACCACACTTAAGTGAACAGTTGAGCCTGGTTCTGGAAGTGAAAGGTTATATAATGTTTCCAGCAATTCCTTCCACTGACAGCCCTGAAACATTCAACAGATACAAAAACATATCTTCAGACTATTTATTTTAAAAACATGTTCACATCTATACAGTGGCATTATCTATAAGATTAGACTTTAGGGTCAAAACCTATTTAATATCACAAAGTTAAATAGTTCAGCTACCAGTTATCAGGAGAGTGTCAGAAAAAGGTTGTACAAGACTGCATTTTAAAGAAATGTGCTGTAGTGGTAGTATACTAAAAACAGCATTCGTAGGGGTTTGGGAAAAAAATAGGTTAGTCTTCGTTATATTTAATTTACATAAAACTACTTATTAATATTATAAATCAAGAGAATAAAAAAAGTTTGCAAAGCTCCAAACCAATTGTAAAATTACTGCACTGAGTTTAAATTCATCTATGCTGTTCAAAATAGCAAAGAATTAATTTTGAGATTTGATAAACATCTCCTCTGTTGAATTTTTAAAAAATTTAAAGTACTCAATTCTTTTCTTCCAATTGACAGGCAATTTAGCGTGGCCAATCCACCAACCCTGTACATCTTTGGGTTGTGGAAGTGAGAACCATGCAGACACAGGGAGAATGTGCAGTGACCCGGGGCAGGATCGAACCCAGGGCCTCGGCATGAAGCAGCAGTGCTCACCACTGTGTCACCGTGCAGTTCATGTTGAATACGTTTTAAATACAGGCAAAAATGCCAGTAGAATTTATGAATTTGAATGAAAGATTGAAATATCTCAGGCGCTGTATTCTAATTAGCAAACCTTAAATCACAATGTTAAAAAACTGTACCTGTCCTTTGGCAGTGTATTCTGCTAAAATGTTCAGCAACTTGTAGAAAACTTCAAACCAAGGTAAATAGCTGAAAACAAGTACAAAATAATCAATTTTACTTCTAGGGGAAGTTTAATAGAGGTAGAAAAAAAACAAGGGTAGTTTTGATCAATTTAATTAAGATTACAGTGCAGTACTAAAAAATCGAAATTCAACCATAAATTACTTTAAAAACTACACATTTTGAAAGTTACACAATGATGAAAGAAGTTTCACCTGGAATGAAGTTTTATTGTGTTACACATTTTGGTCTAAGCCTAAGTCAATTTATTAGATTGAATACCTGGAGCACTATGGGGCTAGATTTTACCCGACTGCCTGGTTAAAAGGACAGTGGCGAGCCTGCCACCATACTGAGGGCTGTCCTTGGGAGCAGTGTTACTTGATTTGAGCTGAGACTTCCGTCCCTATCTCAGGACGACATCGTGACTTGGAGAGTTAGTTGCTGGCCAGCCAGATGGCTGGCAGCTCTCAAGTCCCAGCAGCGCCAGGCAGGAGCGATGTCCACTGCTGCGGCTACAGACAGTTCCAGTGAAGAGGAGCCTGGATGTGAGGAGAGTCTAGGGTATCGCAGGAACAAGCTGACAGGCCTTGGTTGAGGGGTGGGACCTGGGTTTGAGAGGTCATGGCGGGAGGAGGGGAAAGTGCGGGGTCGTGTTCATGCTCGTTTCCAGCTGAAACATGGTCATTGTGAGAGTCTGATTATGTCACGTATTGATGATGTCATCAGCCGTTTGCATGGGCAAAGGGGTAGTCATTCCCAACAGCCTGTAGAGTAAAAACCTTTCCAATAAAGTTGTTTGTTCGTACATTTATGGTCTGCAAGCCTATTCTTTAAAATGGGGGTGACTGGTGGAGGCAAAGGGGTAGACAGTGGGCTGGCCACCCACTTGATTTTATGAGTCCTCCCTACCGTCAAATCCACTGGCGGAGGATCATAAAATCAAGTCCTACATTTGCACCCAAAATTCTGAGAAAAAAAGCTAAGATTCATGATCAGACGAAGAAAAAAAATTGGGTTCTAACATTTTGGGTAAATTTAATTATTTCTGAGCGATCCAACAATCAACTTGTTCCCAGCTGTCTGCCAATGTAGCTCTTAGCTAGGTTTGACGAGTACATGACAGCTTGACAGGGTGACTCACCCTCCACATTCTGAGCACAAAACTAAGGATTAGGAACTCCTGGGAAATATGGGAAATCACAGCTGCACACTTGCATTTACAGGGTATCAGAAGCAAAGGTAACCACTAAAATCACAAGGCAGGCTTAAAATCTCTGTTGTTGAAGTATGAACAATACAATGCCATGTATACTTTAAACAAAGTTGTACTGCGAAAGAAAATTTTATTATGCGATTGCCGAGCTTTGAAACCGGATCTGTCAAATTAGAAATCATGTAGGTACTTCATCTTTCTGCCTAATCAGAACATAGTTTCTACTATATCAGTGTATCAGCTGTGGTCCAGTTGATGGCGTGCCCTCAGAAGGTTGTGGGTTCCAGGACTTGAGCACAAAAAAGCAAGGCTGACACTCCAGTGACGTACTGAGGGTACAATGCTGAGCAGTGCTGCACTGCTGAGGGTGCTGTCTTTTGGTTTAGACCGAGGTCCCATCTGCCCTCTCAAGTGATCTAAAGGATTCCATTGCATTATTTCGAAGAACAGGAAAGTTATCTCTGGCATCCTGGCTAATATTTATCCATCAATCAACATAAACAAATATGATTATCTGGTCATTATCACATGGATGTCTGTGGGAGCTTGCTGTGCGTAAATTGGCTGCTGCATTTCCTGCAACAGTGACTACACACTATAGTGTTTTGCGACAGGTGATAGATTTGAAAGGCACTATTTAATGTGAATCTTTCCTTCTTGGCTTTTAGAGCTCAAATTATACCATCCAGTGCAGAAGGAAGCCATTCAGCCCATCAAGTCTGCACTGATCCTCCCAAAGAGCACTCAACATCGGTCCATTCCCCTGCCCTATCCCCATTAACCTGCCCATTGGTCATGGCCAATCTATCGAACCTGCACACCTTATAAGAACTTAAGAAATAGGAACAGGAGAAGGTCGTTCGGCCACTCGAACCTGCTCTGCCATTAAATAAGATCACGGCTGATCCGGCATTCCCCATGTCCATTTTCCTGCCCTTTCCCATAACTTTTGATTTCCTTACTGATCACGAATCTATCATCTCAGCCTTAAATATATGCAAGAACTCTGTCTCCACAGCTCTCTGTGGCAGAGAGTTCCAAGGACTCAGAACTCTCAGGGTAGAAATTCCTCCTCAGTCTTAAATTGGCACCCCTTTATTCTGAGACTATGCCCTCTGGTCCTAGACTCTCCCATGAGGAGAAACATCCTTTCAGCATTTACCCTGTCAATCTCCTTAAGAGTTCTATATGTTTCAATGAGATCATCTCTCATACTTCTAAATTCCAATAAGCAGAGTCCCAACCTGTTTAACCTTTGCTCATAAGACAATCCTTCCGTACTGGGGTCACCCTAGTGAAGCTTCTCTGAACCACCTCCAATGAAATAATACCTTTCCTTAAATAAGGGGGCCTAAGCTGTTCAAAGTACTCCAGATGTGGTTTCACCAGGATCTTGTACAGTTGCAGCAAGACTTCCCGACTCTTATACTCCAACCCCCTTGAAATAAGAGCCAACATTCTACTAGCCTTCCTGATTACCTGCTGCATCTGCATGCTAGTTTTCTGTTTTTCGTGAATAAATATTCCCAAGTCCATTTTTGTTTGCAGCTTTCTGCAGGTTTTCCCCATTTAAATAATGTTCCGTTCTTTTGTTCTCCCTTCCAAAATAAACAGCTTCACATTTTCCCACATTATACTTCATTTGCCCACTTACTTATCTTTGGACACTAAGGGGCAATTTAGCATGGACAATACAGCTAACCTGCACATCTTTGGACTATGAGAGGAAACCGGAGCACCCGGAGGAAACCCATGCAGACACGGGGAGAACGTGAAAGCTCCACACAGTCGCCCAAGGCAGGAACTGAACCCCAGTCCCTGGTGCTGTGAGGCAGCAGTGCTAACCACTGTGCCACCGTGTCACTCTTTTAAAAAAAAATCCAGTTTAATTTTGTTTAGTGGTACAGGTTGTGGTACAGGTTCGAAACTAAATTTTATATATCTAACACCAGAGAAGCCTGACAGTTTACTTTTTGGTACATTTATCACAGTGCAATGCTGTGTCAAATATCTTTCTCGGTAAGCTGTGACAGCTGTAAATGTAAATGTCACCACAGTCCCAAACAATCACAGGCTGCTCTCCCCTTTGTGAGCTGACTGGTGGTAATTTGACCTGAGGGTCACCACACTACAGGCAAGGGACAGGGTTGACAAGGCAGGGCCTTCATGAATAACCTCAACCAGTACGGAAATTGAACCCGCTCAGTTGGCATCACTCTGCATCACAAACCAACCGTCCAACCAACTGACCCTTTCCTGCCCTGCCGGAACTGGGTAGGTGTGAAGTTAGAATGGCCGAGGTTTCTTACTCAATCCAAAGCTGCTAGGAGCTAACCCTAACCCTAAGCCTGATTTTAACTGATGGCAAGGTCACTTGCCCACAGCGGGTGATGTACTTTTTTTTCACCTATGCATTTTGAGTCGTAATGATGCCATCAAAACCCAACTGCAACTTTTACCTGGCAGCCTCTGAGGGAAGTTGCATTCTTGTCAGGTGAACAGAGCAGGGAAGAGCATCTGGGGCCAGAAGAGGTCCAAATGGATTAAATAAATAAATTTTTAAAAACTACAATCAGAGATTAGACCCCATGCAAATAACCTAAAATGCAGCAATAGCTTTAAAAGGACAAACTTAATATGCTGAAATGTCAGAATGTTAATTTGTTAAATGGTTCAAGGCAATGTTATTGCAAAGATCGACTATTTGCACTTGAGTAGGCAATGAAAAGCTTGGCATATTCAAATTGTGTTTTGATCAATCCAGGAGCTTTCAGTTTTAACCCATTTACAGTGACCTCTATGCAAAGTACAACCTCACAGGAGTGTTCGATTTATTTTAACAAGGCAATAATTTCCCAGCTCATGTTGCCTTGGTATTGGGAGTTTGCCATACAAGGTGGGAAACAAAAAGCCAGCAGCCCCTAAAAGGTGATGGTGACAAGTGCGGAAGGAAGGAAGCTAAAAGGGATGCAGCCAATTAAAGAGAGGTTGCCACATATAGCATTTAAAAACCTGTAAATGTTTTCGATGGTTATTTCAATTTTTCTGAGGAGGAAAAGGCAAAAATAGCATTAATAAAAACAGTAGATGGCACAATGAATGCAGAAGGTTAGGCTCTACATGTGCATCTATGGATTGGAGAGTAGTGCTTTCTGGGTGCAATTCCCCTTTAATGCAATCTCACCTTCTCAGCATTCCTTCAATGCCCTACCTCCAAAAGAAAAGTACTGGTGTACTGCGCAAAGTTTAAAAAAATGCAAAGCAGAACTGACAAAAGAACACCCAAATGCCTCTGAAAATAAAAAAAATGCGATGGAAATACACATCAGGCCTGTCAACGTTGATAATGAGAAATGACAGGTTATTGATGCTTTGCAATGTAACCCAGCATCGGACATTTACAGAAATGAAACACTGTTTAAATTCAGGTGTTCAGTAGTTTCAGTTTTTCCTTTTTATTTACCGAGAAAATCTTTTTTAAAAGCCTAAATGTACTCGCTATATTTCAATTTAACTGACTAATATCTAACACAGGAACACGCAATGCAGGATGCCTGCTTTACATGAGACAATTTAGAAAGAGAGGACTTGTGATGTAACTAACAGGAACATAATTACAGCAATATAATTCCACTCCACAATATTGCAATGGAACTCCGGGCAGAAACCTGCCCCAACAATTGGCTACGTGTACTATTGGGCAATGTGAACTACAGTCAGAAACCAATGTATGCAAGCTCATTCCATACAGCTATTGCTTACAATAAATTCATCTGAAGTTTGGAAAAATGACTTTAGGAAAGTACCTTTCACATCTTTAGGACTTACCGTAGCACTTTTAAAATGCAGTCAGTGGTGTTATCCAACCTCGAACAGCAAATGAATAAATTACTACTTTGTTTGCTTGTGCCATGTTAATTTGAAAGCAGGAATATTAGCTAGGTAAATTCCATTTTTTTTTTTTACATCCAAAGAAAGGGGAGACAAGATTTTGGCATAAGCTCAAATAGGAAGTGTCAGCTTTGATTATATGCACCATAGCAGGGTTTGAACCCACAATCTTATGCCTTGGCAAGGAAGTGCAGTAACCACCGAGGAAAGCTGACACTATAGTGAATTCACATCACAGGACACCGATGTGATCCTGAACAAAAATTTGGGGAACTCCCTATCCGATGAAGGACTGTTTACCGGTTTTATAACAAACTTTATAAAGTTTCATTTTCATACGACAGAAAGCTCTTCACACCAGAATCCGAACTTCTATGATAAATGTAACAGCTTAGGTACAATATTGGCAATAGCTGGAATATTGAGATATTGGCAGTGCTAATGGTCAATTTCAAATTCCAATTGGAAAATCCCATCAATACGCAAACATGCAACCCACACACAGTTCCTAATTGAAAAACTGAATACTGGAGATGTGTTAAAAACTTATTCACCTCATGATTCAAACTGTTTTCATAATGTGAACCAAATGCATTTCTTTGTCACATTATTCAGGCAGTAGTTACTCCCTATATAATAAATGTACACAGTACTTCACAAGTTGATCTCACTCTAAAACAGAGTTCAGTTTTAAAACAAGTAATCTTCAAGTACCACTTAGCATGACAGCTCCACGTAAACAATCAGAAAGAACTTTGTATCTCATCAGCAATTACTTCAATTGTTTAAACAAATGCAATAGAATCTACTGCACTGTGAAATGCTTTGAGCATTATCGAAAGTCTGGAAAGCTATTCAATCTAGCAAAAATGTCCCTTGCTTCTATCGCTCAATTTCTCTAATGGATTGCAATGTGCTATCTCTTCCACTTATCTAATCTGCTTCACATTGCCTATTTTGGCAAAGTAAAATGATAAATAACTATCAGTAATAAGGGCCACTTATTTATAGTTTTTGCAGGAAAATAGAATCAATGAATTTTATATCCAAATCACTCATTACTACTTTCTGATACCATGGAATAATGCTGAATTTGACTCATTATCAATGAGTAGCCTGATACTAAAGCATTAGGTTACATGATATAACACCCTTTTTGATATAAAACGACTAACCGTGAGCAATGCCACGGGAAATGCAACACATATCCCATGTCTCTTCTGTGTAACAGTCTGTTGTAGCACATCATGCGAAAATCTCTTGTATTCAAAATACTCAAAGTCTTGCAGTGTAAATTGGCTGGTATTCAAATTTTTTCCTGTAAATTTATTTGAACTCAATAGCAATGTCTTTGCCAATTGACTGATATGCACCTTTATTAATTGGGGTTAACTCATTAATTTGTTAGAAAGGCAGAGCCTAGCCAGAAGAAGCTTAGCCACTTAAGAAGAAATTGAATCCCTTCAATTTTTCTACTGAAGCCGAAATTGCTATTGCCAAAATAAGGTTACAAATGATTAATCTGCCAAAGTTTACGTGTTTCAAATATTTACCCACAGAACATTATCCTGTATCTGGGGAGAGCTTTGTTAAAAGGTTTTCACACCAAGGCTTCTGACTCGCTTAAATACCTTGTACTTTTCCTCAAAGTGACTACTCTGTCTATAATTCATTGAATGCTTGCTACAATCTGAGTACATGCAAAATCTGTCACCATACATCAGAATAATGCTCTCAGGGCTTAATCTGAATGCTATTCCTTCACAGTATAACAGGAACGGAGTTCCTTTTTTTAAAAAGTGAAAACCAGTTGGAGAATGAAGTTCAACAGCTTTATTCAAACAAAGTTTCACATTCCAACCGTGCTTCATTTTACTTGATAGAATGTGTGCTAACACCTGCTGCTTGCACGGCCCACCCCATGCCATTTAGTACAAAAACATGAAATAATTATTTTTTTCTCTAAAATCCTGGTAACATAAACCATTAATTTTAGAACTTGTATCAGAGGCACGTTCTCAAAATTGTCATGATTTATCATTCAGATTATGCCAGAAATAAGCGTCAGTTTTTTTCAAACTATCTGAATAATAAACTAAGCAGTATTTTTGAACCAATGTTTTACATTAAAGCTACCATCCATTTCTTAGAACAAAGAGAGAAATCGGATTAGAAAACCAATATGCTTTGACATTTTTGAACAAAACAATTGCACATCACATAAAGATTGTTTATTTAGCTCTAGTTAGGGAAGGAAAGAATCATTAATCTATAATATGCAGATAACATCATTTCAATGTGCAGCTTCTAATAATGTGTGGTGAGGTGGCTGATATTCTCTCGGTGTATTGGGCAACACACAAATGCAGTCCGATTGGCTTAATGGCCAATGATTCAAATCCAGATCCCTCAAAAATGTGGCGCTGGTAAGTAAAGCTCTGTGATCATGTCACCTTTTGAGAAAACATGGTTTCAACAATTAACACTCAGCAATTGCAATATGGCCTAGGAAGTTGTTACTGTTGTTTTCTGCAGGACATCAAGAGACATGTAACTGGATCTGCCACAACTTAACTGGATCCAACCAGCAGCTTGGAAGGCCACAGGTTCTTTCAACACTTACTCATCCAAGTAGCACCACACAGAGCTCCAAAACATCGGAAACTTTACCTCAAAAAGCTTTTAAAATTTGCCCTCCAGCTCGTTTGCAAATCATTTGGGAAAAAAGAAACTCAAATCCTGTTTACAGCAGGAGAAACGATTGCACTTAAATGACACAGAAAGTGTACGAAAACATGCTGGAAATTCTTCGCAATACAGGCACCATGATTGCACTCACCCCCAGTATTACAGGTACAAGCATCATGAGTAAATCTTTTCACCTGACACTTCGATAACCCAGAAAATGTTATAATTTAAACATGGGACTTCTGAAAGTACAGAGCCTTCATGTAAAACGATACCAAGGGCACTAAAAGGCATAAAAGCCAATTTTACTGATAACAACCATGCCTTTTTGGTGCGTGTATTTGACCATGTTTCACTATGTGAGAAACTTTTGTCAAGAGGCTGAGAGGCTCTTTGAAGAACAAAGGAAATTCCAAAAGTATTTGATTGGCTTGGCCCCTTTTTGCTAAAGATAGATTACATATGATCACATTGGAATTAATACATTTCTAAGGCAATGAAATGGGAAAAATAGAATATGAATCGATCTGCTCAAAAATGTACACATGTTACCCTTTGTCAAGTGCGCTTTGCAAAGTATGACAGGCGGAGTGACTCCATATCTGCCATTTTGATGAAATTATTGGTGAATCTCCCATGGAATTGCTTGAGGTATGTCAGACGGCACACTGCTTTACAATGTCAGACACTAGAAACCCTTAATTAACTTAGTAAGTTTTAAAGTAGTATACACTGCTTAGCTGAACCAGCCAACGAGTGAAGGCTGTAATGGATGCTCAGTACAACAGCATTTAGTTCAAACTCTTATCATTCAACTGTGCCACAGAGATGAGTATATAAGTCTGTTAACTCAGTCCATCATCATAGGATAAACTTCTCATCCCAGGGTCTCAACTCTGATTTTACTGAGCATTGGGGAGATCCATCTATCTCAAACAAATACTCGGCAGTTATTGGGCAAACCCTTTTATGAAATTAATGCCACACTCCCACCACGACCTCTGCGTCAACAGCTGTGCTAAAGGCTAGTCTGAGGTTTATTTGTGGCGCGGAGGCAGATTATTTAAAAGTATTTTCCTGGCATAGACTCAAGCTAACCTGTAAGAAATTAAAATAATTGCTCAGCTATATCTTAAACGGCACAAATATTTTCCCTCGTTACTGCTCTGAAAATGTTTTTAAAGAAGAAAAAAGTAAATTACTGTGGATGCTGGAATTTGAAACAAAAACTGAAAATGCTGGACAATCCCAGCAGATCTGACAGCATCTGTGGAGAGAGAGACAGAGCAAACGTTTCTAACCTGGATGACTGAGTTAATTGTCAAAGCTTTGGCACAGTCATCCAGACTCGAAACGTTAGCTCCGAACTTTTTAAGAAGTCTCTTCCTTCCCCCCACCCCTCCCACTGACAGAACTAGACATCCTGCTGACTTTTCCACCTCCTTCTTACGCCATCCTCATGCTCATAATTCTTTCCATCGGTCGTGCAGATACTAATTATCTTTTTTTTTTAAAAAGCTCCTGGTCTCTACAAGTATCGTAACATATTACACAGCGTAAATCATTTTGTGCCACTCCGGGGGGGGGGGGGAAGAAGAGGAGTCTGATAGTGTCCACGGTAACACGATAGTAGATATAAGCAGAATTATAGAGGAAACCAAATCAAGTCACACAATGAAAAATATGTCAAACCAGGTGCTAATTAGGATCTGAAAAATTAATGAAAGATTCTTATTAATGCTGCAGAAGGCTTGTACAAACAAAAAAGTTATTTAAAGTTTTCAACCAAGAGTTTTGGGAATGCTAAATATTGTTTGATTTTACTCTCAATGGGATGAAACATATTGTATTTTATTAAAGTTTGCACAACAAAATAATCTGAAAATCAAAACTAAATGCTTTACTGAATGCGATACGGACCCCGGAAGTGCAGAAGGTTTTAGTTTAGATAGGCAGCATGGTCGGCACAGGCCTAGAGAGCCAAAGGGCCTGTTCCTCTGCTGTACTTTTCTTTGTTCTTTGTTGTTCTAAATATTTCTACTTGTTCAATGATAAAACCGTAAAATTGAATACCCGTTATAAATAAATCCATTTGCAACTGCTGAGCTTGAACATCGTAGTTAAAAATGGCACCCTGTAAATTCCTGTTATGAAATCATCACCTTTCAAAGAATATGAAATTTGAAAAATGTGCCAAAACAATTAAATTAAACAATATTGACAAGATCAATTTTTATTGGACATTTGCTTTAACAGCAAAAGGAGCTCACTAATTCATTCTTCATGCAAATACAGCAAATGTTAAGCCAAAAGTTTTTTTCCCCCAGCTGTGATTCAGCTGGTTCTTTTCTAGCAGTGGCATTCTTTATCGTGTCATTTTGGTCTCCTGTGTGCAGTTTACCATAGATCCTGCACTGATTGACCAGTATCAAAAGATACCAATCCTGTAGTCTATAAACCAATCTCAGTACACGCATCACTTTAAAGATCAGCCACTTCCTCTATTGGGAGGCCAAATTTCACAGCTGAACCTTATCTTGTTACTCAGCCATGAGAGTTTCCTGTATTGGTCCTTTGAGTAAAGCATGCAAGCTATTAAGACCTGAAGTAAGAGTCAGCAAGGACATCAAATCTGGATTGTAAATTAACTTGGTCAATCATCAGGTGGAACAAAACATTGTTCTGTATTATATATATCGTGCAACATAAAATGAATGGAAATGTAGATGCCAAATAGATTACCTTCAAAATAGTTTCAGGCAGACGCGTCAACATAAACAAAAAAGTTATAACCTGGGAAATGCTTTTCAACAGAAGCAATTTTTATACAGTAATTTAAATCTCCCAAGGGCCTAGAATAGAAACACCATCAAACAGATGCTCAGCCATCGTCTAATGTTACATGCTTCATTTGTATCTGACATGAGAACAGCAAGAGAACAGGGATATTGTCAATTATTATGTTTGTAAATGAATCAAACATCACAGAAGCATTAAAGATGCCTTTAGTTGCATTATTATTTAGGTTTATCTTGGAACCAATGCTCTTTTGTATAATGTGTGTAACTCCTTCCTTGTACACGTCAAAGGTTATTGCTAATTTTGTTCAGAAACTCCTCAATTTAAAAACTGATTTGCATATATATTTTGCTGAAAAAGTTGTGTATGAATAAAATAATTTATTGCAAAGTGCACATTTAATCAGTCAAAAACGATGACTAGGTAAATCAAGAATGGAAGTCCTTTAAGAGTGCTTGAATTCACATGGTATTAAAATGAACATTAACAAACCACTAAATTTGCCAATTTCCTTTAGAATATTCAGCTTTGTTTGTTTACATATTTAAAACAATATACATTCTAAATTTTTTGTAAGTTTTTGGAGACTTTAAGTTGGATGTTTTGCTTTGCACACTATTCTGTGACGATAACACTTTAATAAAGCACAATTATTTCGCAGATTTATACATTGGGAACTATTTTTGTTAAATGTGAAATGCTTTAAATAGTTCAATTGGAGAAGTTCTGTTTTTAGCAAGTAATTCAAAAAGCTAACAAAGTGACAAGCCAAAAATTTCAACCAGGTAGTATACCCAATTTATCGAGGTTGAAAGTATCAAACCCACAACGTAACAATAAGCTCTAAGGTGAAGACAGAGAAATCGGACGTTCTGGAGAAAGTTGCTTTTGGTGCTCGTGATTTTGTAAAGTAAAATACGCTGATTTTAGTTTGAAACGACCACCATAACTGGATTGATGATGCAGGTTTGGTGGTTAGTCCTCACTTAAGCATGGAGATTGCAGTAATATGTACAAAAGCGGGAAAATACCATAAAATGCTAAGAAACATAAAACTTGTACATATCTTTAACTGACTTGAAAAGTTGTACCGTGACAGAAGGTAGCAAAAAGAGGAGGCAGCCACTGCAAAGGTTCTATGCCATCAGATGCAAGCTAGAAACTGGCATGGATACGGCAGACAATTATTCTGATCAAAGCAGACTCATGTCAGCTGCCACTCAAAAGGCATCAATGGAAATTAACACAAGAAGCTTAAAAGATTCCTTCCTACAAATACAAAGGCCATAAGAGAGGATTTAAATAGTTTGGGTGAAAGAAAAGTTAGAATATTTAGAACAGTCTTCTGCTGATGGGAGCACAAAAACCACAGGCATGCCATAAAGAAGGGCCTCAAATACACCAGAATAGATTATACAATGCACATTTCTTAAAGTGATAACGCCATGTTTATTTATGTCCTGTTGCAATTTTTTCTTTTTTTTAAACATTTTATTGAGGTATTTTTGGTATTACAACAACAACAAAATAAATAATGTACATGAATCTATAAACATAGTGCGAAAGCTGTCTCCCTCCCTTACAGGTGCCATTTTTATTAACCCCCTACTCGAAGCTAAACTAACCCCCCACCCCCCCAACCTTTCTGCTGACGATTAATTTTCCGCAAATAAGTCGACGAACGGCTGCCACCTCCGGGCGAACCCTAACATTGACCCTCTCATGGCTAACTTAATTTTCTCCAGACAGAGAAAGCTAGTCATGTCAGATAGCCAGGTCTCCGACTTCGGGGGCTTTGAATCCCTCCAAGCTAATAATAGCGGTCTCTAGGCTACCAGGGAAGCAAAGGCCAGAACGTCTGCCTCTTTCTCCTCCTGGAAATTTGGAACCCCAAAAATTGCCAGCTCTGGTCTCAGTGCCACCATTGTTTTTAACACCGTGGACATGACATCTGCAAACCCTGCCAAAATCCCCTAAGCTTCGGACATGTCCAGAACATGTGGACATTGTTCACTGGTCCTCCCGCACACTTTGCACACCTGTCTTCCACCCCAAAGAATCTGCTCATCCGGGCCACTATCATGTGAGCCCGGTGAACGACCTTGAATTGTATCAGGCTGAGCCTGATACGTTGACCCTACTCAACGCGTCTGCCCATACACCATCCTCTATCTCTCCTCCCAGCTCCTCCTCCCACTTGCGCTTCAGCTCGTCAGTCTGCGTCTCCTCTGACCCCATAAGTTCCTTGTAAATGTCAGAGACGCTCCCCTCTCCTACCCACCCTCTGGAAACTACCCTGTCCTGAATCCCCCTTGGTGGTAGGAGCGGGAAGGTTGAAATCTGTCTACATATGAAGTCCCGCACCTGCTGGTACCTGAATTTGTTTCCCCTCGCCAACCCAAACTTCTCCTCCAGTGCCCTCATCCTCAGAAAGCTCCCCTCTATAAACATATCCCCCATCCTTTCAATCCCTGCTCTCCGCCATCTCCGGAACCCCCCCATCCATATTTCCCGGGGCAAACCGGTGATTATTACAGGTTGGAGACCAGACCGATTCTCCCTCTGCTCCCACATGTCTCCTCCATTGCCCCCAGACTCTCAGGGCCGCCACCACCACGGGGTTGGTGGAGTATCGTGCCGGCGGGAAAGGCAGAGGCGCGGTTACCAAAACCCCCAGACTGGTGCCCTTGCGTGAAGCCGCCTCCATACGCTCCCATGCCGACCCCTCCCCCACCACCCACTTCCTGATCATGGCTATATTCGCCACCCAGTAATAGTTACTAAAATTTGGCAGCGCCAGCCCGCCCTCTCCCCGACTCCGCTCAAGCATTACCTTCCTTACTCGCGGGGTCTTGCCCGCCCAAACAAAGCCAGTGATCACTTTGTTGACCCGTTTAAAAAAGGCCCGCGGAATAAAGATGGGGAGACATTGAAATACAAACAGGAATCTTGGGAGGACCTTCATCGTCACCGTCTGCACCCTCCCAGCCAGTGACAACGGAAGCGCGCCCCATCTCCGAAAATCGTCCCTCATTTCGTCTACTAGTCGGGCCAGATTTAATTTATGCAGACGGTCCCATTCCCACACCACTTGGATGCCTAGATACCTAAAACTTCCCCCTACTAATCTAAACGGCAACTCCCCAATCGCCTCTCCTGTCCCCTCGCCTGGACCGCAAACATCTCATTTTTCCCCATATTTAGCTAATACCCCGAAAACCGGCCAGATTCCCCTAGAATCCTCATGATTTCTTCCATGCCCTCTATTTGGTCCGATACATACAGAAGCAGTCGTCTGCATAAAGCGAGACACCATGTGCTCTCCCCCCCCCCCCCCCCCCCCCCTCTCCCGGACCAGGCCCTTGAAGCTCTCAGAGCAATTGCCAGCGGCTCTACAGCTAGCCCGAACAACAGTGGGGAGAGGGGGCATCCCTGTCTCGTCCCCGGTGCAGTCTAAAGTAGTCCGATGTTATCCTATTCATCCGTACGCTCGCCACAGGAGCCTGATACAGCAACCTGACCCAGTCAATAAAGCCCTGCCCAAATCCGAACCATCTCAGTACCTCCCACAGATATTCAGATATTCCCGTTCTACCCGATCAAAAGCCTTCTCTGCGCCCATTGTGACCACTACCTCCACCTCCCTACCTTCCGGGGGCATCATGATCACGTTTAATAGCCTTCTTATATTGTCCACCAACTGCCCACCCTTAACAAACCCGTCTGGTCCTCCCCAATAACGTCTGGAACACAATCCTCAATCCTGGAGGACAAAATTTTGGCCAGCATTTTGGTGTCCACATTCAACAAGGAAATCGGCCTGTAGGACCCACACAGCTCCAGGTTCTTGTCCCGCTTCAGGATCAGCGAAACCATGGCCTGTGACATTGCCGGGGGCAGCACCCCTCTCTCCCTTGCCTCATTGAATGTCCTCGTCAATACCGGCTCCAATATCCCAGAGAACATTTTATAGAACTCCATTGGGTACCCATCTGGCCCCGGGGCTTTACCCGACTGCATGGCCTTCAGACCCTCTTCCAACCCGATCGGGGCCCCCAGCCCTTCTACCAGCTCCCCGTCCACCTTTGGGAAATTCAGCCCCCCTAAGAAGTGCCTCATTGGGGGTTCAGACCCATACAGCCTACTGTAAAAATCCCTGAACGCCTTATTCACCCCTGCTGAATCTCCAACCAGGTTCCCATCCCCATCATTTACTTCCCCGTCTCCCTGGCTGCCTCATGTTTCAAAGCTGCTGTGCAAGCATTCTGCTGGCCTTCTTTCCAAACTCATAGATCGCCCCCTCGCCTTTCTCAGCTGCTCCACCGCCCTCCGTGGTTAACAAGCGGAACTCGACCTGTAGCCTCCGCCATTCCCTTAAAAGCCCTGCCTCTGGGGTCTCCCCATACCTATCGATCTGTAGTATTTCCTTTATCAGTCGGTCTTTCTCTGCCCGGTCTACCTTCTCCCTGTGGGCCCGTATCGAGATCAGCTTCCCTTTAACCACTGCCTTCAGTGCTTCCCAGACCACTGCTGCTGAAATTTCCCCCGTGTCGTTGACCAGCTGGTAGTTCGGAATACATTTCCTCAGCCGCTCGCACACCCCTTCGTCAGTTAAAAGTCCCACATCTAATCTCCAGTGCAGGCGCTGGTTACTGTCTTTACTAACCTGCAGGTCAACCCAGTGCGGAGCATGGTCCGAGATTGTGATCACCGAGTACCCGGTGTCCACCACCCCCGTCAGTAAAGCCCTGCTCAGAATAAAGAAATTGATCCGGGAGTACACGTTATGCACGAGTGAGTAGAAGGAGAACTCCTTCACCTCGGCTGCCCAAATCTCCATCGGTCCAAACCCCCCCCCCCCATCTGCTCCATGAACCTCCATGACTATTCTTCAGGATCGCGACCCTTCTAGTCTTTGAGTCTAGTCCCGAGTGAAAGACCTGACTGATCCAGCTTTTCCTCAATCTAATCTGGTCAGCTACTCTAAGGTGCGTCTCCTGCAACATTACCACGTCCGCCTTCAGTCCCCTCAGATGCGCAAACTCACGTGCCCTCTTGACCGGCCCATTTAGCCATCATACATTCCAGGTGATCAGCCTAGTTGGGGGGCTCATTGCCCTCCCCCCTTCGTCGATCAGCCATCCCCTTTTTTGGGCCAGTCTCCAGCCCGTATTCCGCGCCCCCACCGGCCCGCCCCCAACCTCTTCTCTATCCCTTAGCACAAGTCCCATCCTCGTCAGCAGAACATTTCCCCCCACCCCCCCCCAGTAACAACACAATATAACTCAACCCCTTTAATAAGCCTAACATATGCACACCCCCCCACTACGCTTCCATGAGCTAGCCCGCCCAGCTAGCTTGGTGGCCCCCACCCCGGCACCGAAAAGTCTCCCACCCATTGTTCCCTCCCCACCCTCCCCCTCGCTCATACATACATATTCCAATGACAAACAATCCCAACACAATTGCCCTACAGAACAAACAGGAAGAAAAAAAATACGCTAACAAAGATCAAGTAAGAGATCCAAAATCTAAATAAGCACACCTCCATCCTCCAACAGTGCAAATGTAAACCTAACTCACTCAGCTCTGCCACTGGTCCTAAATCAATACAGAAGGCATTACAGACAGCTTCCCCAAAACGAAAAAACATGAACGTTGCAGCAAAGTTCAAAAATTCTCAGTCCACCACTTTCCTTTACGCAAAGTCCAGCGCGTCCTCAGGCGACTCGAAATAAAAGTGCTGTTTCTCGTAAGTGACCCAGAGACGGGCCGGGTGCTACAGTCCGAAGTTCACCTTTTTCTTAAAAAGGGTCGACCTGATCTGGTTAAAGACCACTCTTCTCTTGGCCACTTCCACACTCAGGTCTTGGTAGATCCACAGGATACTGTTGTCCCATTTACAGCTCCGTGTCTGCTTGGCCCACTGTAGAATGCGCTCCTTATCCAAGTACCTGTGGAATCTCACCACCATTGCCCTCGGGGGGGGGGGGGGGGGGGGTCTCCCACTCGCAGCCTCCTCGCGAGTGCTCTGTGAGCTCTGTCCACCACCAAGGGTCAGGAGAATGCCCCATCCCCCAGCAGCTTCTCGAACATGTCCGCAATGAATGCCCCAGCACCGCTCCTTCGGGACCCTCCGGGAGCCCAACGATTCTCAAGTTCTGCCGGCGGGACCTATTTTCTAGGTCCTCCACCTTCTCCAGGAGCTTCTTCTGCTGGTCACTCAGCAAACCCACCTCCAACTCTACCGCAGTTTGATGTTCCTCCTGGTCAGCCAGCGCCTTCTCTACCTTCCAGATCGCCCGATCTTGGGCATCCAATCTAAGCTCCAGCCGCTCAATTGATTCTTTTATCGGGTCCAAGCAGTCCCATTTCTGCTTAGCGAAGCCTTCCTGAATAACTTGCATCAGCTGCTCCGCTGGGTCAACAAGCCAGAGGTCCAGTCCTCCGCCATGCTTTCTCCCCCTGCAGCTTCAGCCCAAGCCTTCTCAGTCTTTCTGTTTCTGCCTTTACGAGAACTTCTAGTCCTCCTCTCCATGCACCGATGTGGGAATTCAGTACACAATTGCCTCTGTCATCAATTTTTCAATTCCAGTCCGGTAGAAAATCGGGGGAAAAGGTCCAAAAGTCCAACCAGAGCGGGAGCCACCAAATGTGCGACTTACTACTTCATAGCCGCCACCGGACGTCCCATGTTGTAATTTCTATTTGCATAAATAGAGCAAATTAATAAGATAGAATCAACTTTTGTTCTAAAACTATCTTTTTGCTCTCTATAATTTCAGAAAAGTTTCAAGTTGCAATTCAAAGAGCTGACAAATGAAAGACAGGATGCAATGTTTCCTTGGGCATTCGCTGACAATCAAACAGCATGCAGGTAACACACTCACACAATAGGGAAAAATAAATCAGGGAATCTTTGTCTCTTTTATTTTCAAATGTACCCAAATGTTTGTGTGTGTGGAAACAAATTTTGGGTGCGATTCAGCAGACTGAATAAAAGTTCTCTGACGGGCACATTTAGCAGGTGTGTTTCTCAGTGGTTGCCTCGTCGAGAAATATCCCACTATCCAACAGCATTTTCTGGGGGGTTTTTGGCTTTGAAAGAGTCCGCGCAGATCAGGGCACTATTTTGTCCAGCAGCCGCCCTCTCCCTTTCAGGCTCCCCCTGCTGTACTGCCCACTCACCCCACCATGGGGAGGCCCCCTGAAACCCACCCCCACCTTCACTCCCCCCTCCCCGAGCCTGACCACTGGCAGTGTCCATCTGGCACTGTCAGCCTGGTAGTTCCACTGGCACTGCCACCCTGGCATTCTGGTTGCACCAGGGTGGCACAGCCAAGGTGCCCAAGTGGCACTGCCTGAGTGCCACCCTGCCCTGTCCCCAACTACCCCTGCTGGGTTCTCCAATGGCTTGGCAGCATCCCCCCCCCCCCCCAAAGATTTGGCTGTGCCTGGTCCATGTTAGTGAGGACCACTCCCTAAATGGTGCCTTGGTGTGGTCTCTCAGTGTCCCAGGAGCCGGGCAAATAGACATCCAGGAATTTAAATTCAGATCAGAATCTCGCCGTCCAGATCGTGCTGGATGGGGCGAGTCATCTGACTCGCGATTGGCCCTGCACGGAGCCCAATTCGCGCCAGGCACAACAGGGTCACTGAATTGCGACCTACATCCCAGTTCTTCCTTTTTCTGCCTGCTGCCCATTGCTTTTTCCTTAATAAAAGACATTTTGGTATGTCTCCCTGTGCATAATAAATGCAACAGAATAACGACATTTATTTGGTACCATGACACCAAAAGGTCCCACGATGCAATATACATAGAAGTTGCTATTATATAAAGTCATTTAGTTATGATCGAATTGCAGTTGAAAGAATCTTAAATTAAGTCTCTAAAGCTAATTTCTTGTTAAATGCTTTTTTTAAAAAAATTGCACGACCTTATGCTAGTCAGGCTTGTATTTGTTTCTCCATTCGGAAACAATAACGTGCATTAATTATATTGAACACCATTGGTCACAGTGGATCTGAAATCAGTGTTTTGAAAGGAAACATATTTTGAGCATGCTATTGATATCAAATAAGTTGGGATTTAAACACAAACTGCTTTAACAGCTCGATCTGACGTTGATGGAAGAGCAATTTTATGTCAGCATTACTTGGCAGCAAACCCAATCAAATTTCAGAGAACATAGAACAGCACAGCACAGAACAGGCCCTTTTGCCCTCGATTGTGTGCCGAGATTTGTCCGAAACCAAGATCAAGCTATCCCACTCCCTGTCATTCTGGTGTGTTCCATGTGCCTATCCAATAACCGCTTGAAAGTTCCTAAAGTGTCCGACTCCACTATCACAGCAGGCAGTCCATTCCACACCCTAACCACTCTCTGAGTAAAGAACCTACCTCGGACATCCCTCCTTTCTCTCACACCCTGAACCTTATAGTTATGCCCCCTTGTAACAGCTACATCCACCTGAGGAAATAGTCTCTGAACGTCCACTCTATCTATCCCCCTCATCATCTTATAAAGCTCTACTAAGTCGCCTCTCATGCTCCTTCGCTCCAATGAAAAAAGCCCTAGCTCCCTAAACCTTTCCTCATAAGACCTACCCTCCAATCCAGGCAGCAGCCTGGTAAATCTCCTTTCCAATGCTTCCACATCCTTCCTATAATGAGGTGACCAGAACTGCACACAATACTCCAAATGTGGTCTCACCAGGGTCCTGTACAGTTGCAGCATAACCCCACGGCTCTTAAACTCAAGCCCCCTGTTAATAAACACTAACACACTATAGGCCTTCTTCACGGCTCTTTCCACTTGAGTGGCAACCTTCAGAGATCTGTGGACATGAACCCCAAGATTTCTTTGTTCCTCCACATTCCTCAGAGCCCTGCCGTTGACCCTGTAATCAGCATTCAAATGTGTCCTATCAAAATGAATCACTTCACACTTATCAGGGTTAAACTCCATCTGCCATTTGTCGGCCCAGCTCTGCATCCTATCAACGTCTCTTTGCAGACTACAACAGCCCTCCACCTCATCCACTACTCCACCAATCTTGGTGCCATAAGCAAATTTCCTCATGTGAAATTACCAATACTTACATTCCAACTGTGGAACGAGTGGTCACATGGTGACGTGATTGCCTGACTACAAAAACAATCATGTGCCGGAGTGCGGGAGTTATCTCGAGAAGCACGGACAGAATACAAGCATAATGTAGCTGCTGAGCTGGTGAATAAACTACTCTTCCATTACAAGTTGTTGTTGTCAGTGATCCTGCAATCCAACACATTTACATAGTGTCAGGAGTTAGCAGTATGGCACAAGGACTTTGTCGCATCGGCCCACTCACCTTTGATGAAAACATTCCAGGTAGCTGGGAAAGGTTCGAGGATTTGTGCATTTCCTGTAGCGTGGCATTGTCCGACAAGTTAAAAAGGTACAGGCTTATACCTCATTAAACTTTAGCGGGCCCCAAATCCATTGAAAGATTTGAGCCATTTTTTCCCAGGTGGAGGCAGGAAAAGTGGGCCCTGAAATTATTGTAAAAAAGTTTGAGGATATCGGTCTTCCGGCAAAAAATATAATCCCCGACAGACATGCGTTCAATTCAACAAACCAAACAGCAAATGAATCAATACAATCTTACACGCCACCCTAGAAATATCATTAAAGATGTGTGATTGGGTCGCTCATTGATGAAATAAGCAGGGATCGAATAGGTTTTGGAAATCACAGCAATTTAGTCTGCAAGCCACCAGGTTTGCAACTGCCATCACCCCCTACAGGCTTTGGAACCAGCACCAGCAGATGACACAACATGTCAGTCATTCCGTCTATGGCACAGGTGGACATGCAAACTACTCCAGGGGCCAACGCACCAAGTCCTGCACCCACAGAACATGCTGACGGAACGCTCCCGTTGTCCACATGAAAGACACCGACCAGAGAACGATTACAACACCACCATCCAGCATAACCACACACTCAGGAAGTCTGAGCAAAGTGAACACGAGCTTCCAGGACTTTATTACCACCTAGGCTTGAACTGGCTTTCAAATCTCATCTTTCTATAATGAAGAGATGGAGGGGGGAGGAAGAGGGGAGACGCAGCTGCAACAGCTTAATTTGTGCCTCACTGTATATGTAAATAGTTACGCATTGTTAGCCTGTTTAATTTGAATGTTACACATAGTTTCTCAGTTTGCATGCTGTCACATCTCATGCCACTGGGTGTTGTTGCAACTAAATAGGGAAAACGTAGACCCAGTGGTAATGTGATGACGCAGCTACAAAAGAGATCACATGTCGGGAGCGTGGGTAGAGTACAAACATGAAGTAGCTGCTGAGCTAGTGAATAAACAACTTTTCATTATAAGTTCTTGTTGTGTGTGGTTCGGGAACCCAGTATATTTACACCGACCACTTCATCTGCCTCACTGCTTGACTTTGTAGACTGGGCATCTTAAGTGGCTCCAATATTCTTACTGTGGCTTTGCTTTACTGTGAGCACAAACAACAATTCACAAATACTGAACCTTTATCGTCAGGTTGTTGAGTTTGAAATTCATACCAGGATTACATGAAATTGGGGTCAAGTTTCTTTAATCTGCATTTACAGGATTCAAAATGGATCACTACTTTAAAAATAAACATAAGTAGCACGAAGTGAGAAGCTACCTACTATCAACTAAATCACATTTTATTCAACTAAAGTCTAGCATTTTCCTCCAATTGAAATCCTTTTGTAACTTGAGACTGCCAAACCTGGTTACATCGTTCTAAATTTACTTAAGAGAAACCTTGGTGCAGACAACATGCTTCAACCCACACTTAACTATAGGAAGCTCACTGAACATATTCTGGGTTTCAAATGTATAACCAAAACAGCCTTCACCACATGCAGTTTAAGTAGCACAACTGGTAGCACTATCCTGAATTTATGACCAATGACACACACACATTTAATCTGTAACCAAATACTTCCCCTTCCTCTTAGCTCCCTTTAGAACTTTTGATTAACTCATATTTTTCTTAGTTCAGAGGTTAAATAAAGGAAGAGAGGTGTTCTGTGCTGAAATAGCCCAGAGCACTGCACAGAAAGAGGACTAATGCCATGGATGTTAAAAGAATCAAAGCAATAAAGATCTAGGCAATGATTTCAAGTTCAGAAGTTCAGAAAGCAAGATTAGGCATAAAAGTATCAATAAATACAGCAAAGCCAAAAAGGAGAAAAAGGTCAAAATGTGATGTGTCACAATATTTTGTGTGTTTTGGGTTTAACAAGACAAAATGTTCCCTTCAAAATCTGAGGTGACAATTTTACAACGATATAGGTCATAAACAGTCAAATGCAAGGCTAAGACACCATAATATGCCTGGTTGCTTTTTGCAAAGTAGGTTTGTTTTTTGTGCCTTCAGCCTGCAACCGTATCACGACTTTTGTGCAGGATCACAGTGTGCTCGTCCCATTGGCTCCTTTGTGACTATCTGGTTATTCACTATTTACAAACAAACTACAAATTATACTGACTTCTTTAAAGGAAAGATCTCCAGACACAATTCTATATAACCAGATGTTTTAATTTAAAAAGTGGCTTTAGTTACTTTAAAATAGTTGAATTTGTATTGATGGGGTGAGTAAGAATGTCAATCATGGGTATTGCCATCTACAGTTCGCAGTTTTCTTGTCCCAAAATTAGCCATTTGATTAGCTATTTACATAACAGTCATTGCACTCCAAAAACAAAGTAATTCATTACATGCAGTTCTTGAAGAACAGTTTCATATCGTGGAAAGGCACCAAATAAAGTACACCTTGCTTAGTACATAAGGAAAGTGAGAGAGAGAAAGAGAGAGAGAACAATGTTTTTCATAATGGAGAAGAGTCTGAGAGGAATGAAGAAAATCATTCAAAAAGTGGCAAAAAATAATAAATCCCATTCCTGTATCTCTGCCCCCCCCCCCCGCCGCACCGTACTGAAATCAAAATCTGATAGGAGTTAAATCCCAGCGTAGTTAAGATGTACTGTTAATATTAATCCACAAAAGTGGATTATTGTCCTTTTACAGAAATTTAACACTACAACCTAAATGCTTTCCATCACACCATACTGTATGTGAAAATGCTAGTTGCAAGTTACAAAAAGACTATTGATTTGGATTCTAAATTAAGGTTTAGAATGAACTGGACTTTGTGTTATAAACACACGTGAACCATAATTACACATGATTGAAAAATAAAAGAGTTGCTTAACTGCTAAGATTTCCTACTCTTCTAAATGGCACAGTAAGACTAATGGTGTAGCCAGAACATAAATGTGTCAGCAACATTTTTAATTGGCTTTTCGTGAATGACTTTACTGTACTTAAAAGTCTGCTGCTCTCTGATGTTTCCATGTGCCGCGGACTTTATTGTACTCGCTGCATAAGAAACAGATTTCTACCTACAGTCTTAGCTTCTACACAAAAACGTGGCAATTATTAAAAATGTGACATGATTATATAAACTTTGAGAGAAAAATACGACAGTACACAAATCGTAATTCTTAAAATGTTGCTGTTAATCAAATTTGAAAGATTTTATTACAATTGGCAGAAATCATTATTAAAATTTCACTCCGTTTATCTGAAAGCAGTGCACTAGTGAATTAGCAAGTCATCAATGGCTTTTTGCAAATTTTCTGCCACTGACTTGAGAAAAAAAAACTTCAGATAAATATATTCAAACTAAATTGATGTTGCATTCAGTCCACATAGATGGAACGGACAATATACGACATCCAGTCATGGAATGTGTGATCTTAGGCAGCATTAATAAACTGCGCAATAAATTGTAAATGTCACCTAAGGGATTCATTGGTTTGTCAATGGTATTTAAAAACTTCTAGCATGACACTAACCAGACATATAATATACCATAGATCTGAAAGGGTTAAAGAAAATCTATGAAGTGATGGCAGCAAAAGTTACAGATACTCTTCCGCTGCTAGTTCCGAATCATACTGGTTAAAGGCATACAAAGGAAGCCCTTGAAGCAAACACAGCTTTTGAGTCCCTCTTGTCAAAGTTTACAGAAAGCTTAATTGGAAAGTTATAAATTGAGTCTGAAAGCAGAGCCAGACAGAGAACAGCTCTGCTGTCGACCACAGTGGGACTCTTTGTGGTTACCTAAAACTTCTAATTCAAATATATTGCAGCTGGGAAGCATTTTGGGTGATTTCAGGCATAAATTAAAATTCTCTACTTTTGGTGTACCTTCAAATGGTATTAAATATTACATCAAAGAGGATATTTTAAATCAATTTAATACCAAGAAAATACACGGCTCGAAAATGCTATTGGGAATAAGTGTGATCATCTCTTTTTCAGTACATTTGTCATTTTTAAGTGTATAGGAGCTCAAGTTATTTAACCATGCATGTATTAATTTCAAACATAATACATGCATTGGGCATTAATATAATTTAATCTAATAAAACAACGCACCATTAAACTGAATTTAAAAACATTATTCAGCCAAGAAAATAAAATAAATGTAACCATTCATAGATCAGCTTTTTTTTTTTAAAGTCACAAAATCATTCCTTGATTCTGTTGAGGACATAGTTTTTACAGCTACAATCCAGTCAGTCCAACAGGTCTATGCTAAAATACTGCAGGCGCTGGAAATCTGAAATAAAAACAGATAATGCTGGATAAACTCAGCAGATCTGGCATCATCTGTGGAGAAAAAAAGAGTTAACGTTTCGAGTCCATACGAATTCTTCACAGCTGAAGAGGGGTAGAAATTTGACTGATTGAATTGTTTGTGGGAGGGGGGGAAGGAGGGGTTTGGTGGAGGAGGTGGAGCAGAATAGGTCAGAGCTAAGGAGATCTATGCTGCTGCTTATACTCAATCCGTGCCTCCTTCCATTTTGCCTCAACTCATTTTATCAACATTTGTTTTTTTACATTTTGCTCCCTCTATCTTTACTTTAAATGCATCCATCTATCTATCTATACGTTTCACTTCAGCAAGCAAACATTCTAACCATTCTCTGAGTAAAGAGTCATCTTCTGAATTCTTTATTAGATTTATTAGTGACAGAAATATATTTTAAGCCCTCTCCAATTCATAACAATAAAGGCCTTAATTAAATCCCAGCCTGCTTGCTGGGAAGAAAGCCCTAGGGCTGAATTCTCCGCTTCGGGATGCTCCATTTTGCCGGCAGCCCGGGGGTTTCCCGACGGCGTTGGGCTGCCCCACAATGGGAAACCCCATTGACCAGCCGGTGAAACGGAGCATCCCAACGTTGTGCTGAACCAGAAATCTGGTACAACGGGAAAGAGAAACCCGCACCTAGTTTGTTCAATCTTTCCTGATATTTAAAAGTCTTCATAAATTGGGTTTTAAACTATTGGCTTTGAGTTGACTTTCTGGTCCATTATTTTAGCAGTATTTGAAGAACTAACCAGACACTTCTGAAGAGAAAAATAACCCTGAGATTTGTCATTGGTAGAACCCATTTCGTGAACTGGGCAAACCCCATTGCATGAATCATTAAATATGCAGTTTGACTGCCCATTTCATGAAATGGCCAGCGCTATGAACAAATTTTATAATCTTATTCTTGGAATTGTTGCTCAAGCCTGTTGCAATGTACAAGTTCAACATCTTGCATTAAGTTGCTCAATAACAACATGAACATTGTAAATTTGGGAAAGCAATTGTGTCTATAAAGATACAAACGGTGGTTGGGAGAAGGAGTAAAATGTAATGCAAGTTTCAAAAGGACCTATTCACATCTGCCTATTTGACCAAAGCAGGTGATGGAAGGCAACATGATGCTGGCTTTGGAGGCTCATTGGGCAAGTAACGCTTAACGGTTCATTGATGACAAGTTCATCTTTTCATCACAGATGAAAATGTGATAGCATTCACACCACTTGTGTATAAGCATAGAAATCTGTACCAACGATCGTTACACCTGCAAGCACTGAAGCTGGATGACTGTATTGAGAGCTGTGCTGTTTAGTGGTCTGATGAATATGAATAGAATATTATTGTATCCTCAAGTGTAGGAAAGCTGACAGAAACGCCCAAGATATGATTATCACGCCTTGAAAACCTCTGTGCTTGCATCTCTAGATGGTGTAGTTAAGTTTACCAAGAGCAATGCTAAGTACATGGTTACCAAGAACCTTTCTGAAAAATATGCAAACATTCCTCTGTCTCTTCTAGAACAGTACATGGGTCGCTGTGATGGATGCATAAAAAAGCATCGCAGGCAGGAGTCAAAAGCAGATGATGGCACACAGCACAGGGTGACTTTGGGATGTTGGTGTTGGAGACAATGTGGATGTTCCATCTTCACCATTTGACCGTAGCAATGATGATGCACTAAATGTTATAGATATGGTGCTGGCAGCGGATGGAACTGGCTGCACAGCAAAGGGGATTGTGAAAAGCTGGGAATCAGTTCGAATTTGTGCACTACAGTGGGACTGCATGAGAAGGCATTCCACCAGAACTCAGCCTTCATGACATTGTATGTGCTCAAAATGTTTGTGATAACAAGGCTTCCAGAGGTGTCACTTATCAAGACAATGTTCCTGTTTGAAAGCAGGTCTCCGCTGCTACAGTGCCTGTCAAAGACAAGTCCTGTGACAACTTTGACCAGTGCAGACAATGCTGGCATATTTATGTTGTACCCGCAACCACTGATGTATAAGCTATCTGAATGGTTTTGGTGTGATCCTGTTTGAAATATAACAGAACATAACCCAATGAATGTTAAATGTTTGGATACCACAATGAATCTGAAATATCTGAAACATACATTGAATAATATCACAATATGCATGCATGAATTGTTTCTTTATTTGTTTTTGTTGCATCCTAATCATTGATGAATGCAAGCTATATCAGAATGGTTTGGATATAACACTGGGTGAAACATGAGGACAGTAAACAGAATTAAGCAATTTCCAGACTAAATTTTATTTTTGGTTCATAAAGGTTGGTCATTTCATGAACTCAACAAGTATTCCGATTTCCATTTCATCCACTAGGTGGTCAAAATGAGTGTTTCATGAACTGTGCAGGTAAGCTGCCCGTGACTGGCCATTTCATGAAATCCCCCAAGGGCAGTGGTCCTCAAAAACCTTTGTTGAATACCCCATTCAGATTTACAAACCTTTAGATAACCTTTACAAGCAGTTCCTTTTCATGACCACACATTTTGTAAATTAGTATATACATTACAGGTAAAAAATGTCCATAATGTTTTTATTTGCCATTAATGTGATGGATAGGTTTGTTTGTTGGAGCACAAGCACTTGAGGTTGGGGGGAGAAGTTCACAGATTCTCACTTGGTGATCCCTGCAGGGGCTGGGGAGTAAGAGAGAGACTATATTTTCCTCCCTCTCTTACCCCTGCAGCCTCTCTCTCCTTCACCGCCCTCCTCCCCTCCCTCCGTCACACTCAGTCTCACTCTTGCTAATCCCCACAGTCTCTCTCTCTCTCGCTCCCTCCCTGGCCCCACAGTCTCTCTTTTTGTCCCTGATCGCCTGAATATCTCTCTCTGTGACCCAGGCAGTTCCAATCTCTCTCCTTTGCTGATCCCCGCCGTCTTTCTCTCACTTTCACTGACACCCCCAGTCTCTCTCTCGACCTTACTGGCCTATCAGTCTCACCACTGTCAGTCCAGTGCTCGGACTGATGCACCCTCACCCACTTTCCCGCTGCTCCAATCACAGGCTGTTCTCTCCCTGCTGAATAGTGAGTTTGAGTAGTGGAGGAATTGCACAGTTGTAATAACAATTTGCTGCATGATCACACAGGCTTGCGGGGGGTGGAGAAACCAGAAAGCCATTACAAAATACCAGAGGAGCAATAACAAAAGAGGAAATGGAAATCCAGTTTTTAAAAATGTGGAAAAATCACATCCCTGTATATATTGTGAATCTTCTTCACTATTAGCCATACCCCCTCTTTGGTATCATCTGCAAATTTTGATACTGCCCAATTGCAGAGTCCAATCATTGATGTAAATAGTGAACAACAGTTGCCTAATACCAATTCCTGTGGAATTGGTATTACTCTCTATTCTTCGAGAATTGCTGAAAAATGACATGCTGAGAAGGCTTTTCATCATTCCTTAGAACAGACGCAAGAATGCCAAATTTCAATAGAAACATCAATTTATTTTAACTTGCGTGCAAGTTACTTGAAACATTGTTCATATCCTGAATGTGGTCTTTTGATCTGCCTCTGCTTGACAAATGTCGATATTTTTTTCAACAATAATCAACTATCTCTATTTTTTGATTCACATCCAGCTTCCTACCTATTCTACTATCTGTCTCAACTCCATATTGTGTGACCTTAGTCAGGTCTGTTATGCAGTAACTTACTGATAGCCTTTTGAAAGTCTATGTATATAGCATTCATTACAGTACCCCTTCTGGGTTTTTTTGTTATTTCCTCAAAGAATTCAGTAACCCTCCCTTTTGAAATCCGTACTCATGACTCTATTAAATTTTTGGTTGCTAGATGTTATCCTATTATAGTAACGATTCTAATATCTTTCATACTGCCAACTAAGCAACTAGTCTGTAGTTCACTCGCTTTGTTCGATCTCTAATTTTGAATAAATGAATAAAATAGCTATCTACCAGTCCTCTAGCATTATTCGCCTTTCCACTGAATGTTTATACGCTAGTTCTTACAGATTAATGTTATCTCTTTATCAAAAGCAAAGTATTGCAGTTGTTGTAAATCTGAAATAAAAACAGAAAATACTGTTTAAAAACTCAGCAGGTCTGGCAGCATCTGTGGAGAGAGAAAACGAGTTAACGTTTCAAATCCAGATTGCATACTGTTTAAGAGGGGATGGAGCAGGTGGAGGGATAGGTGGTAGCGAGAGAGAAATTTGACAAATATGTCAAGGAACACAGGAGTGTTAATGGTGGTGTTAAAGACTAAAAAAAGATGTTGATAGTAGCAAACGGTAAGATAGCAGAATGTGTTAAAAATAATAATCTTTATTATTGTCACAAGTAGGCTTAAATTAACGCTGCAACAAAGTTACTGTGTAAAGCCCCCAGTCGTCACATTCCAGTGCCTGTTCGGGTACACAGGGAGAATTCAGAATGTCCAATTCACCTAACAAGCACGCGTTTCTTCATCTAACAAGCACGTTTTTCGGGATTTGAGGGAGGAAACCGAGGCACCCGGAGGAAACCCACGCAGACACGGGGAGAACATGCAGTCTCCGCACAGATTGTGACCCAAGCAGGAATCAAACCTGGGACCCTGGCGCTCTGTGAAAGTAAAACTTAAGAGCATGTGAGAGATGGCCTTGGGTGGTGCGGGATTTGGGGGAAAGATGGAGGAGAGAGACCATGGTCTGAAGTTGTTGAACTCAATGTTAAGTCAAGAAGGCTGTAAAGTGCCTAATTGGCAGATGAGGTGCTGCTACTCCAGCTTGCGTTGGGCTTCGCTGGAACACTGCAGCAGGCCAAGGACAGACATGTGAGCATGAGATGGTGAGTTACAATGCCAAGCGGCAGGAAGTCATGGCTGTGGACTGCGCAAACGTGTTCCGCAAAGTGGTTACCTAGTCAGCATTTAGTCTTCCCGATGTAGGGGAGACTGCACGGGGAGCATTAAATACAGTACACTAAATTGAAGGAGGTGCAATTGAAATGCTGCTTCATCTGTGGCCTTTTACAGTGAGGAGTGTAAACATCTGGGATGGCCACTTCCCGATTACAAAATGGACACTTTGCAAAGATTGCAGGGAAAATGGACAATACGGAGAAAACAAGCAGGTTCAGGGTTTGTCTGTTGATTAGAGCCGCAGCTCCCAGACAAGACCAAAACTGCAAACCCATTAGCATACTAATGGGCCATCTCCGGGGACAAAAGACCATAAGACATAGGAGTGGAAGTAAGGCCATTTGGCCCATCGAGACCACTCCACCATTCAATCATGGCTGATTTCAACTCCATTTACCCGCTCTCTCTCCATAGCCCTTAATTCCTCGGGAAATCAAGAATTTATCAACTTCTGTCTTAAAGACACTCAACGTCCCGGCCTCCAATGCCCTCTGTGGCAATGAATTCCACAGACCCACCACTCTCTGGCTGAAGAAATTTCTCCTCATCTCTGTTCTAAAGTGACTCCCTTTTATTCTAAGGCTGTGCCCCCGGGTCCTAGTCTCCCCTGTTAATGGAAACAACTTCCCTACATCCACCCTATCTAAGCCATTCATTATCTTGTAAGTTTCTATTAGTAACATTATTAGAAACACTATTAGTAACAGAGTAACATTTAAGTAAACAATACTAAGGCAGACACCACGGCGCCAGAGGAGACCAGAACAAAGCAGGCCAATGGCCACCTAGGACACGCCCAGCCATCAGTGAACCCACCTGTTTATTGGAGGAAATCGATAGGAACGATTGAGAAATGGACCAATTAATTGGGGCCAAGTTCAAGGCCTGCCCAAATGCTCGTGAAGCCCCTTTTGGGTTTAGGAAGGATCCCCCAAGAGAGAATCGCTCCCTTGGCTCCGGCTCTCACCAAGGATAGACCTACCAAAGCTGCATCAGAACAAGTAAGTCCAAGGTCAACGCACGCTACCAGACAGACGCTCTTAGCTGTTATTCCACACCAGTTCAACCCCAGCAGCCTCAGAACTGAACAACGGCCATTGTTCCTCTGACTGAGTGGGCACCCAAAGCGAAGTATAGGCTTCAGCAGTAGTGATAGTTTAGTCTGTTGTATTTGTGCATGATTATATTTAACTGTGTGTGTAAATAAATAAGCATTTGACTTTGAACTAACTAACTGATGTATCAAGTCTTTGATAAGTATTCGGTTTGAACCTTGTGGCGGTATCGAGAGATACCTGGCGACTCTAGAGCAAAACGTAATTAGAACTAGGAAGGCGACCATATTAACCACCATATTGAGAGCCAAATAAAGAGAAACACAATTAGCAACAGGAGGGAGTAGGCAAAGGAATAACACCTTTGCTCAGTCTGCAAGAATGACCCAGACGTTCTTGTCGCTTGCCATTTCAACTCACCGCCTTGCTCTCATGTCCACATGGCATTGCTTGGTTCAATGTTCCAAAGAAGCCAAATACAAACCGTGGGAACAACAGCTCATCTTCTAATTAGCCACTTTACAGCCTCTGGACTCAACATTGAGTTTAACATCTTGTGGCTATGAACTCTCTCCTCCATCTTGACCCGTTCTATTAATCCATTTCTTTTTCCAACCCTACGGCACTACCACAGGGCTATCTGACATTTGTTCTTAAACTTTGCTTTCACAGAACGCTGACCCTTGTTCTGCTATCTTACCTTCTTGCCACTATCAGCACCTTCTTTTGTCTTTAACATTACCATTAGCACTCCCTTTGTCCTGAGTTCACAACATCGTCATCAAATTTCTCCTGAGCTCCCACTTAACCCTGACCTTCTATTTTGCTACACCCATTCTTAAACAGTATAAAATCCATCATATTTCTACCTCCCTTTAGTTCTCGGACTCGAAACATTAACTCTGTTTCTCTCTCCACAGATGCTGTCAGACCTACGTTTTTCAAGCATTTTCTGTTTTTATTTATTATTTATAGTGTTTGTTTCCTTTGCATACAAATGAGTAAATGTCCATGAATAAGAACTATAATATATTTCACAAGGGGAATAATCTGAAAAAAGCCATTAATCATGCATTACTTAAAACGTGGAGGTTTTAGAATAGCAACATGGATGAACATAATTCAGACCTTGCGTTACAATTCTTAATAGAAGAATTGCTTGCCATCTGCAGCAGAAATGAGATATCAACCCAAGAACAAAGGAGCGTCATCAGAGCTGCAGTTCACTTCAAACTGAAGTGTACCTTGACAAATCAAGAGACCAAGAGCAAGATTAGAAGTGTGCTGAAATCAGTTAAGGTGCCCAACTTCTTATCCAGGTGAACAATCCATGCAGAAACTAAATTGGAGAAGGGATGCATGTTTAATTTAATTTTTAGCAGCAACTTTTCAAAAGCTATATTTTATTGAACAATTTGCTCACTAGCACTACAGATGTTGCTTCCGACAGAAAGAACCCTTCAGCCATAAGTACTGGCTCGCTTTTGCTTGCACATCATTAAGTCCAAAACGTAATATGCAGTTTGGAACATGTACAACAATGGGTAAAATTCGCTGTTCTCCCCCCGAGGCAGAGTTGCAAATGATTTGCCCTCACCATTATTCACGGTGAGGAACACGAGAGATTCCCACTATCGGGCCTTCATTTTGAGCGGGTGTCCCAATAGTGAAGGCCTGTGGTCGGCCACCCACCCTGCACAATAATCTCCCCAACTCCGCATCGCAAAGCAGCTTCCCACCCCGACCCCCCCAGGACCCCCTAAGTAGAGACCAACCCCCCCTCCGCCAGAGACCCAAAACTAGAGGTGGCATGGTGTCACAGTGGTTAGCATTGCTGCCTCACAGCTCCAGGAACCTGGGTTCAGGTGACTGTCTGTGTGGCGTTTGCATTTTCTCCCCGTGTCTGCGTGTGCTCCGGTTTCCTCCCACAGTCCAAAGATGTGCAGGTTAGGTGAATTGACCATGCTAAATTGGTCCTTAGTATCAAAAGGTTAGGTGTGGTTACTGGGTTACACGGATTGGGGGGGGTGGAGGTGTGTGCTTAAGTAAGGTGCTCTTTCAAGGAGCCGTTGGAGACTCGATGGGCAAAATGGCCTCCTTCTGCACTGTAAATTCTATGATTCTAGAGGGACCCCCTGCGATGGCCCTAAAAAGGAAAAGACCCTGAAATTGTGAGACTCCCACAGGGACACCCCCCCCCTCCCCCCTCCCCCCCAAGACTCCCGAACTAGAGGCCCCCCCAATCAGGACACCCTAACTAGAGGCACAACACCTCCCCCTCCTCCTCAGATACCCCTAACTAGAGGGTCCATCCCAAGTGAGCAGTCCAGCCAGGGACAGTTAAACAGTTAAAATAATTACAGTTTTAACACTTACTTGAAAGCACCACCTGTCAATTCTTGGAAAGGGAACAGCTGTGACCTGTGTTTAAACCCCTCAGGTCCATTAGCTGCGAACCATTAATTCATTTCTGGTTGTGGGCTGATTGGCAGCTCCCCACCCAGCTGTTAGCCTTGCTTCATTCATGTTCTTCATGGATGAGTAAGTCTAAAAGTGCTGAAACCACAATGTTTACAAACATCAACCACATCAAAGAGAGTTGAGTGCTAAAAATCACAAGAGCGTGAAGGGGCATGTTCGGAATGCACTTACTCATCCATGAAGATGATGAATGAAGCAAGGCTAACAGCTGGTCAATCACAACCCACTGCCAGAAATGACTGTGGTGCGTCCAGGTAAGTGTTACAGCTGTAATTTTCTTCACTGCCCCTCTCTTTTCTTGGGGTCCCTGGGAGTGGAGGGGGGGCTCTTGTTTAGGGGTCCCTCTAGTTAAGGAGTCCCCTGTGGGGGGCTCCCTTTAGTTAGGGGGTCCCCCTGGGGGGGTGGGAGGGTTTGGGGGGGGGGGTCCCTAGTTAGGGTATTCCTGTGGGGGAGCCCGCTAAGTGGATGCAAATAGGTCATTAGGACTCATTTGCATTCATTTACATCCTCCCACTGGCAAATGGGCATGAACCTCGATCCCGCGCAATCGGATCCCAGTTCTTCCTGGACGCCCAATTCTCCCCCGCACTGGAGACCCTGCTACCAGCGGCAGGCGGTGGAAAAATAAGTCCAATATTTTCACATTTGAAATTCACTTATTTCATTAATCACTGTAGGAAGTACAAATACAGGTGCAAAAGAAAAAATATATTTTGATATTTTGCCTATGGCAATATTCATAGTCATTTGGTAAATGTGTTTTTTAACATGCAAGATGGCAATGAAATTGAAGGAAACATTTGAGAAATTCTCTCTCTACAGAGTCACCTAGTGGCCAGTCTGCAACTACACCCTGGCAAACAGAGCAAAACAAAATAACACCAAGCAACGACATGATCAATGGTCTCGGAAAAGCATGACTGAAAATCATTGCTACAAGGAGAAAGGCGTGTGGTCGAAAAGTGTACACACGTGCGAGTTTTTTTAAATAGGTCATAAGAACAGTATGCAACCAATAACAGCATGGACATCCCATACCTTTCTTCTATGAAGACCACAAACACCAGTTTTTGACTTCAACATCATACTTCTTTAAATTAAGGAAAATTGCATGCCTGTAGGTTGCAGAGCATCATTCCAACAGTCTAGTGGTAGATTTGTAAAATATTCAGAAGTGGAACATTAAAAACCTTCCAGCCAAATTCAGCTACGAGATCCTGACAAGTGTGCAGTAACCTATATTACGGATTGCATTGTGTAGAACAATTCACGTACGATTTACATATGAGCTTGCTGTTAAAATGGCAACTCTTATACCTCCCAAGTATAAGTAAACTAGTGCCTTTTATTTTGTGGATTGGGGATGGGAATGGAGTGGATTAGTATATCAAAGGGCTGCGCCACCAAGTGGTAGAACACAAATTCAGTCCCACGTGGCTCTTCACTGGCGTCACTCCAAATCTTAACTTTTCCATCTTAAGATCGAGATTCTCCAGAGGGACTGTAGAATCAAGAGCTACGTACCTTGCACCTTCTAAATATAACACGACTGGTAAACTACAAGCTGCACATCATCAGGGTCTCTCATTTGCAGACTTGCACAACACCATGGAAAGGAAGTTTGTTAACAATATTTTTTAAAGTATACATTTTCATAAAATTTATACCTAATAAAACTAAGTGAAATTTAATCATTTCTGAAGGACCAACATGTTTTCTAACAGCACAGAAATTTGAGAACCTAGTCCCGCAAAGTCTTTCCAATTTCAAACTAATGCATTGAGATAGGAACTGATCCCAATAATTATAATCAGTCATACAGCAAAAATTGAATACTACAGCCACTATTAATCTAAACGGGCTTCTTTCTCAGATTAAGTTTCAAAGTTTCTAACTTCCAAATTTACTGTGTCAAATGCTGCTTTGCATCTGCCTTTATTAGCCATTGTTGCCAGATGGAAAATATTAAACAAAAAGGGTTGCAACTAAATCAATCTGCTACAGAAAAGTGCCAAAAGGCCCCATGCTAACTACAAGCAGATTTGCAGGCAGGTCTCGTTCTGTTACGACCTGGGTTCTGGCACATCCTTTGCCCCGTCTAACAGCAGGAGGGCAGGGGCCGGCTGAGAGCTGCTACTGTGCCAAACAGACTGTGGAGTGCTTACTGCTTGAGTGCTTCTACAGAAAGAGTGTGAATCCAAGAGTCCATTGTAAACAACTACTGGTACTTCCTGGCTGCTACTGTGCCATACATTTGGGTGCTAAATGTTTCAATAAAAATGGCGCATTTTAATCCTTTAAAAAAATCCAAACTCAAAGTGGCACTTTAAGAATGAAGCCATTATTAAAAAAAGACAACATTGTTCTAGGCTTGCCACACTTCACTCCTCAAAGCTTAAATTTATTAACTCAATCATTATTCCCCAAAAATACCAAGTAAATATGAAAACACATCTAAAATTACAGAAATCCACTTACAACATTGCAAATTTATTTCCTAAATTCATCTAGTAGGAAAGAAAAATGAAGCTAAAATTTGTATTTTCACCTGAAAACAGCTGGAAGATGCTAAGTCTACAATGTATGCAGGACAAGACAATTCATTTCTGAATGAACTGCCGATGTAATATTGAATGGGAAAATTCATTTTTGGCAAGTTTTATCTACTGAGCTGATGTCACAATGATGCAAGAACATCCTCCAACCAGAAAAAATGTACTAATTACTCTTGAAAATATTTTAATTGATTTGTCATGTTACCAGCAAAATAATACATAAATGGTATTCCGTTCCTGTGTACATTTAAGGACCCTGATTCGATCCTTTAAGGCCTGTCACCATCCGACAACCTGAAGAATGAATAGGTCCGGGCACTGCGCTTTTCCACCACGATTGCCAAATAAACTCAGATTGGCCAGCGAGGACCATATTGAACAACACCCTATTAATAATCTTTTTTCTCTCCATCTCCCACCATTTTTTTATTTTTCTCAACCTTTAGCCCTGCCAGGAACAGACAAAACCTGCTGAATAGAGGTGGCACATTCAAGCAGCAGATCTGGATCGCAATTTGGTGCAATGGAAATTTTGGCAGGGACCTTCATATTCTGAATTGTACAACACCATGTAGGCCATAAGTTAGACTGTTGTGGTCCCCCCCAATCCCGCAGTGCCGGATGTATTTATCTGGAAAAATAATTAAAAGGTACATCATAGGGAGCACAGCAGGATATCTGGTGCAACCAATGGCTAAAGTAAAGATACCTTGTGATAAGGTACTACCCAGGCTCGGAATGTCTAAAATAAATGTTTGACAGTAGATTTGATGGTCAGAAACAAGCCCAAATTCAAATTAGAGAGCTGATTCGCCTTAAGGATTCTTTTTATATCTGTCTGGTTAGTTCATTAGATGGAACAGTGATCCCCACCCCATTCTTATTGAGTCTGTACGAACAGAACGGAAACAGAGGCTTTTAGTTTTCAATTGCTGAGGCTATCTGTAATCCCAATACGATATCAGATTTACCACTTAGAACATAGAACTGTACAGCACAGTACAGGCCCTTCGGCCCACGATGTTGTGCCAAACTAGTCTGAAACTAAGATCAAATCAACCTACTCCCAATCATTCTAGTGCACTCCATATACCTATCCAATAACAGCTTGAAAGTTCCTAAAGTGTCCGACTCCACTACCATAGCTGGGAGTGCGTTCCACGCCCCAACCACTCTCTGACATCCCTCCTATATCTTCCACCATGAACCTTATAGTTATGCCCCCTTGTAACAGCTACATCCAACCGAGGAAAAAGTCGCTGAACGTCCACTCTATCTATCCCTCTCATCGTCTTATACACCTCAATTAAGTCACCTCTCATCCTCCTTTGCTCCAATGAGAAAAACCCTAGCTCCCTCAACCTTTCCTCCAAGACCTACCCTCCAATCCAGGCAACATCCTGGTAAATCTCCTTTGCACCCTTTCCAATGCTTCCACGTCCTTCCTACAATGAGGTGACCAGAACTGCACACAATACTCCAAATGTGGTCTAAGCAAGATCTTGTACAGTTGCAGCATAACCTCACGGCTCTTATACTCAATCCCACCATTAATAAAAGCTAATAAATGCTTTCTTCACGGCTCTAACCACTTGGGTGGCAACTTTCAGAGATCTATGGACATGAACTCCGAGATCTCTCTGCTCCTCCACATTCTTCAGAACCTTGCCGTTAACCCTGTAATCCGCATTCAGATTTGTCCTACCAAAATGAATCACTTCACACTGATCAGGGTTAAACTCCATCTGCCACTTTTCAGCTCTGCACCCCATCAATATCTCTTTGCAGCCTACAATGGCCCTCCACATTATCCACTACTCCACCAATCTTGGTGTCATTAGCAAATTTACTAACCCAACCTTCAACTCCATCATCCAAGTCATTGATAAAAATCACAAATAGCAGAGGACCCAGCACTGATCCCAGTGGTACACCGCTGGTGACTGGGCTACAGGATGAAAATTTACCATCTACCACCACCCTCTGTCTTCTATGATATAGCCAGTTACTGATCGAATTGGCCAAATTTCCCTCTATGCCATGCCTCCTTACTTTCTGCATGAGCCAACCATGGGGCACCTGATCAAACGCCTTACTAAAATCCATGTATGCGACATCAACTGCTCTACCTTCATCTATGTACTTAGTTACCGCCTCAAAGAATACAATCAAACTTGTGAGGCAAGACTTACCCCTCACAAATCCGTGCTGACTATCCTGGATTAAGCTGTATCTTTCCAAATGATCATAACTCCTATCCCTCAGGACCCTTTCCAATAATTTACTTATGACCAAAGTGAGACTAACCAGCCTATAATTCCCAGGGTTATACCTATTCCCTTTCTTGAACAAATAAGGTGAATTTTAATACGGTGTAAATGGACATATTGCGATCACTAACTCCAGTCACAACATACAGGGTTAGCAATCTGAATTACATATTAGAAAAAGTCACGTCCAGATGTTAGTTTAAGACTAACTAACAATTTCTGTTGATTATATGATTCAAGCATTCGGACTATGGGTAGACGTGTATTTTTTGTTGTTTTGCACATTGCACCTATTGTCCACAGATACAGTCAGAAAGGTATCACTAATATGCACCATTTTTCAAATTTAAATAACAAATTCCATTATTGCACCAAACATATTAAACTTTCCAGCATCATTCTTCAATGGTCTAAAGTGGCTATGGTGATCACAGTGACATTAATGCAGCAAACTTGATCTCACTGTTGGTTATGGCAGAGCTACGACAACTAACGTTCAAATTGCTCACATGTTCCAGCAAATTGTGGGGTTGCATTGGAGTAGAAGTCACTCTCGCCATCATTTCCTGGAACCCCTGCACCATAATAGTGTACAGTAAGAAGTCTTACAACACCAGGTTAAAGTTCAACAGGTTTGTTTCAAACACTAGCTTTCAGAGTACTGCTCCTTCTTCAGGTGAAGGAATCCCTCATTCACCTGAGGAAGGAGCAGTGCTCCGAAAGCTAGTGTTTGAAAAAAACCCGTTGGACTTTTAACCTGGTGTTCCAAGACTTCTTACTGTGCTCACCCCAGTCCAACGCCGGCATCTCCACATCATAACAGTGTAGGCTGTAGTTTTGAATTTTCACTCCCTTGGATTTGAGAGATTGGTGCTCCACCTATTGTAATTGGGAGTTTGCCCCGGTTAAATGCTGCAATTACAAAATGCATTTGAATCAAGTGAAATGTATTTGTTCTGAACAAAACAAGGGGGATTGCTGATGACTGCAACGAAGATCAAAATCCCTTTTCTTTCCATGTTCAAAATATTCAATGATTTCCAGAACTTCGAAAACCTCATTATAGGGCATACAGGCAAATTCAGACTGAATAAGCAAGAAGCTGAAATAATGCATTCACAACTGTCAGTCAAACATACCCTGAAAGTTTTTTCACACATTCCAAGCAGATTCAGCGCTTCAACTGAAAAGCACTGCTTCGAGTTGAGACCTTTCACTGTTCCATTATTTATAGACAGCAAAGCCCCATTGAGTACATTTGCAGTGCACTGGATCATACCCAGTAAATACTGTCCTTAGGCAACAAGCTCTGTCGTAGGTTACCAAAATATTAATCCAGGAATACAATTGTTGTTCTGTGTTTGCGTCATCAGTAATATAACGTCCTTTGGATTTCTCATTGGCACAAATATTTCTGAATTCTTCTAACTTGAGCTAATCCATTATGTTGAATTTGTTCCTAATTCCTGTGATTTGTTGGGTGCTTTTATTTTTAATAAACATTGAGGTCTTTTTAGTATAGTAACAACAACAACAACAACAAAATGAATAATATACATGAAACCATAAAGATAGTGCAAAAGCCATTTACCTCTCGTACAGGTCCCACCCTTACTGACCCCTACTCTAATCTAAACTACTACTCGCCCCTCCTTCTGCTGACGATTAATTTCCCGCAAAGAAGTCGACGAATGGTTGCCACCTCCGGGTGAACCCTAACAGTGACGCTCTCAAGGTGAACTTGATCTTCTCCAAACAGAGAAAGCTAGCCATGTCCGATAGCCAGGTCTCCGACTTCGGGGGCTTTGAGTCCCTCCATGCTAATAGTATCCGTCTCCAGGCTACCAGGGAAGCAAAGGCCAGAACGTCTGCCTCGTTCTCCTCCTGGATTCTCGGGTCTTCTGACACCCCGAAAATCGCCACCTCTGGACTCAGCGCCACCCTTGTTTTTAACACCGTGGAACATGCGGTCCGCAAACCCCTGCCAAAATCCCCTAAGCTTTGGACATGTCCAAAACATGTGGACATCGTTCGCCGGTCCTCCCACACATTTTGCGCATCTGCTCATCCGGGGCCACTGTCAACCTTAAATTGTATCAGGCTGAGCCTGGCACATGTTGCAGACGTGTTGACTCTACTCTCACCTCCCAGCTCCTCCTCCCACTTGCGCTTCAGCTCCTTGGTCTGCGTCTCCTCCGACCCCATAAGCTCTTTACAACTGTCCGAGACGCTCCCTTCTCCTACCACCCTCTGGAAACTACCCTGTCCTAAATCCCCCTTAGCGGTAGGAGCGAGAAGGTTGACACCTGCTTACGAAAGAAGTCCTGCACCTACAGATACCTTAATTTGTTTCCCCTCGCCAACCCAAACTTTTCCTCCAACGCCATCATACTCTGAAAGCTCCTCTCTATGAACATATCCCCCATCCTTTCAATCCCCGCTCTCCACCATAACCGGAACCCCCCCGTCCATACTCCCTTGGGTAAAGCGGCGATTATCACCGATTGGGGCCCAGACCGATGCTCCCACTGCTCCAACATGCCGCCTCCACAGGCCCCCACATGCCGCCTCCACTGGCCCCAAACTCTCAGGGCCGCCACCACCACTGAACTGGTGGAGTACCATGACGGCAGGAACAGCAGAGGCGCAGTTACCAATGCCCCCAAACTGGTGCCCTTACATGAAGCCGCCTCCATATGCACCCATGCTGACCCCTCCCCCACCACCCACTTCCTGATCATGGCTATATTAGCCGCCTAGTAATTGTTGCTAAAATTTGGCAGCGCCAGCCCGCCCTCTCCCCGACTCCGCGCAAGCATTACCTTCCTTACTCGCGGAGTCTTGCCCGCTCAGACAAAGCCAGTGATCACTCTGTTGACCCGCTTAAAAAAGGACCGCGGAATAAAGATGGGGAGACACTGAAATACAAATAGGAATCTCGGGAGGACCGTCATCTTCAACGTTTGCACCCTCCCAGCCAGAGACAACGGAAGCGCATCCCATCTCCGAAAATAGTCCTTCATTTGGTCCACCAGCCGGGCCAGATTCAATTTATGCAGCCAATTGTTGGGTTATTTTGCACACATTTGGATTTTATCTATTTCCACCAACAATATTTTTCTTTTGCTACATTACATATAGCAAAATATATCCACTGTGAATTATTCTGCCTCAGGCTGATGGTTATTGTCCATGCCTGAATCCACACATGTATTATCCACTGTATCAATCAACAAAAGTTGATTTAATATCAACAGTACATTTCAACTTGGTGTGCTGAATGGGAATGCCAGTTTAATGCCAGAAAAGTAAGTTGAAAATCTACCCATTGTCCGAATGCTTGAATCATATAATCAACAGAAATTGTCTATGCTTGATATCCATGTTCGAAGTGGCAGGAACGGTTATACAATGGCCAACTGCATATTTCTTGGCTTTTAACAGAATATTTAATAGCAAATGTTACCTTATTGATTGGGCTCCATAAAATCAATTAAAGTAGTAATTTCTATTGATATCTTTTCTCAGGTCACGCAATTACATGTGCAACTGGGAAGGTGCAAAGCTGCTATAACGTGCTCATACAGGTAGTCGATTAGAATGGAAAGTATTAAAAGTCTTGACATTAGAGGTTGCCGCGCATCACAGGGTTTACATTAAAAGACGATTAGATTTATTTTTTGGTCTTTAGTAATTTAGCTAACAACATAAATAATACCCACATTAACTTAAACAGCTGTCCAATTAAAACCTGCAAATCATTAATTTTGGCCAGGTAAGGATCATTGTACATATCATAATATTTTAGTTCTTCACAACAAAGTCCCGTTGGTCTTATTGCATTCTCCCAATTTTCCAACTGCAATTTTCCAGTCTTGCAAAACAGGTCATAAATATAGCTTATGCCAAAACTTGCACCATACAAGATTAATTTGAAGAAACACATTTGAAATACGAAAACAATTTCAAATTCAATTTACATTTAAATCCAAGTGCTTAATTTATTAATATTAAACGCTTAGAAAATGATTTAATACACACCATCGAAGACTGGAGGGCTGAGAAAAATCAACCGATTCTGTCAGACTGCACAATACTTTGATACATTCCGTTGCATTAGGTCCTGTCAATCTGCACATATTCAGATTTTTGTAAAATAGGTGATAATTTGTGAAGTAAATCCTTGTTTAGTTTTCTCAAAACATTACAATCCAAATCTTTGCAAAATTGAAATTGATATAATGTGTGTCAAAATATCTTATTTATAAGACTTAACAAAACAATGCAATTCTAAAAGTACTAACACTCGGATGATGTTGCAGAAAACGATGCTGTGTTGTGACCTTCCTGCTAATTCTGTCCTTTAGTACAATATTTCCAGAATTCAAGCTCAGCTTCATAAAGATGACACATTCATCATAATATGAATGCTCTATCAATATCATTATTTCCATTCTGATAAATTATTACTGAAATTAATTTCTAACTCCTGAGAATTTGAAATAATTAAACTTAAAAGTGCATTGCCAGGAAAACTATTGTGAAACCAAAGATGAACAAATTATTCAAAATTCTTCCACTGGCTCACATCTAGGACTAAATGCTAACTTCAGGGTTGCAGCTGTGCTATTCTTGCACAACATTAACAACATTCAATATTCATGGTGCAAAATTTCTTCACTCCAGAGCTTCAAAGGCATTTCATACAGCAGATACTGAGCAATGACATTTTGCTAATACCCAATTATATTAAAATAGATCATTATCTCTCCATCCCGATTAGCAACGAGCATAAATGCAGTAACAGAAATGTGCAGACACCATTCAACAATGCAATATTATATACTTTTAAGTAAAGCAAAATAAACCCTTCAATTAATATGTAAAATGTGCTCAGAATACAGTAATATTAATGCATACATTTTCAGATTGGTACAAAAAAACACGCCTCAGTATTTGAAATTCTGGTATGTTCTGTTCAGTTTGATATTGTTGAATCTTTTTAGCTGGCCATTAATTGATTCTTTGTTTTTTATGTCATTAAGTTCTAGTTTCATACAAAGTTTTCATTTCAAAGGCTTTTTACCGAAGCAAAATATAGCTTTGTAAAAGTCTCAACTTCTTTTTTCTTCAGTAAAACCGTTAACATATCTAATTTTAGAAAAGTGGCTTCCTTTACTCAAAACTGCGGCCAGAAATCTCTAGCACTGCACCAGTTTAAATGCAGGGGAACATAACAATGGCTGAAGAGTTAATGTTGTGCCCTCTATATACAAACACTGGTCTAGGTCCCTAAAGGGCCTTGTTTGTCCCCATGTTTCACTGATTTGCCAGTTGGCAATCTTAAGCCAGGAAACTGTCAATTTCAATTGAGCTTAGGGCTACATACACCCATTAAAGAAGTCTTGCTGGTTAAGGGGCAGCCTCTGTTTCCAAAGCATGGGAACGAGGGCTCTGCATTCCTCAGATTTGAGCTGGCAACTTACACTGACTAGAATTTTCAAGGAGCAATGAATGAGTTTAACAAAGGCGTTCTGTGGCCAGTTTCTGGCTGTCATCCATGTCAACAGTTTCTTAGGTCAGAGGTCACACTAACTACATTTATTCCCAGCAGACCATGTTCCAAACACAGGCTGCAATAAGTACAAATTCAGAATTTTTCAGTAATCCCCTGAGATATCCCTGATCTTGCACATGTTCTTGCTCAATTTAAAAAAAAATTCTCACTTCGCACCCTCTGCACTCGGAGAAAGAGGCCCAGTAGAAAAGGAAACGTAGGATAACACACAGACAAAAACAAAAAGAGCATTCCAAATAAAGCGACTGACACTAAGTGTAACATATTCTGCTCACTGGATTAACACTTCCATTGAATACTGTACATCAGATATATCAGATGTACCTACTGTCCCTATACCTCTTAAAATATTATTTTGCCCTCCCAACATCTACATAAAATGCAGAAGTCTTCCCAATTTTTGACAGCAGTTACCTGTACTAGTAAAAAGAACTGTTTAAGGGAATTCACTGGTGTATATACAGTAAGGGGAAAGCTGAACTTATTTATAAAACTTCCTCTCAAATATCAAAGCCAACCTTTCGTACATTTTTCATTCAGTTGTTTACATATAACATTTCACTTGGAGTACGTATGCCAACTATTACGTATTTGCTAATTGAAAACCATCACAAGACACCAGATGCTTAAATTGAGCACTGGCAAGAGCAGGCTGAATGTTGATAAATGCTATTTAAAGAGCCCCAAACTCCCAATCTGTTAAAACAAATGATACTAATATACACATATCACAGCTCAGCAAAAAGCACATCATACCAAATAGTGACTTATCAGAATTTTTAGAATTGCAGAACTAGGGACAATGTAATGGTCAACATAAAAATAAGCATAAACATTACAAATAGTTACAAAAATATTTCATATTTTAAAAATCTGTATTTTCTGATAGGAATTTGCGTTTCATCACCAATGAAAAGATATACTGGTGAGGATTTTTTGATTACAATTCAAATTTGAAAAATAATATGTAATTACAAATTTTACTTGCGAAGATAGAAAACGTAGCAGTGGAGAATCAAAGAACACTGGTTTTATTCCAGTTGTTGAAATAATAGTCAGGGGAATAAACTACCCAATCGGGCTGTGTTACTTGTTCCAATTTAAATGAGAAAGCTGGAAAGTGGAATGTTCTCAAAACTTAATATTTTGGCATTGCATAAACTGAAGTGGAGTAATTTTGGTTTTACCTGGTTTGTCCCGTGCCTTTTAGACTGTAGCCTTGAATAACATGGTCTTTTTGTTTAAATAAATTTAGAGTACCCAATTTTTTTTTTGCTAATTAAGGGGCAATGTAGCGTGGCCAATCCACCTAGCCTCCACATCTTTGGATTGTGGGGGTGAGACCCAGGCAAACACGGGGATGTGCAGCTCCACATGGACAGTGACCCAGGGCCAGGATCAAACTCGGGTTCTCAGCTCCATGAGGCAGCAGTGCTAACCACTGCACCACCATCCCGCCCTGAAATAATATGGTCTCATTAAAAAAAGTGTTGCGCTTAATGGCAAATGAGTTCAGTTTTATGGCATTGCTGCACACCCCACATTACCCATGATCAATGTTGTCATAATTAGCTACAAGTTAATTTAACCTGTCTTGCCCCTTTAAGGAAAATTCTCAGGTAGTTCCTGTGGGGTACTAGTTTAAATAGGATGATGTTGGAAAAAGATGTATATCGGCACCTGCCTATTAATCGCTGGCTCTTATTCATCAGTGAACAGCCAGGTTATAAAGGTCAGGATTCCTTTTTTTGAAAACATCCTTGATAATGCACATGGGATAAATATGCTATATATATACTTCCGTATACTTAAGCTGAGAAGAAGGAGTGCAGTGGGAGGGAATTAATTGCAAAACAGGGGGTATGGAGAGAGACGAAACAGTGGAAATAAAGTACATTAAGAAGGATCACAGGTGGGCAGCACGGTGGCACAGTGGGTTAGCCCTGTTGCCTCATGGCGCCGAGGTCCCAGGTTCGATCCCGGCTCTGGGTCACTGTCCGTGTGGAGTTTGCACATTCTCCCCGCTTTTGCGTGGGCTTCGCCCCAAAAATGTGCATTTCGCACAAAATTTCGCACACAAATGTGCAGGCTAGGTGGATTGGCCACGCTAAATTTCCCCTTAATTGGAAAAAGTGAATTGGGTGCTCTAAATTTATATTTAAAAAAAGGACCACAGCACATAAAACCAGCAAGTGGAGCTCAACATTGCCTGAAAACACAATGCAAAGAGGGTTTTGGAACAAAGAATAGAATGGTATGGGTGACAGAGAGCAGAACATTGGTGGGACATCACAAATAGACAAGGGAGTACAGCAAAGGAGAGCAAGTAAACAAGGCCAAGAGTTATCGAGAGCAGGTAACAGGAAAAGTTAGAGGGAAATAATGAGTGCTGGGTTTCAAAGCAGAGCAAGGGGAGGGGAATAGAACAATGTCTAGAAAGATGGTCAAGAAGAAATATACAAATGTACAACATAAATTATGACAACCTTACTTTTTCAGACCAATTCAAATTAAACCAAGATAATAAATCTCATGCAATCTGCTGCATAAGTAGCATGTTATCTACATCACATAATTACATTGTCAATTACATAGGCAGCTACTTGTATCCTGCCTTAATCATTATTTAGAACCCATTTCGAAGAGTTATACTCCTCAAATCTAATTAATAACCATAAGACCACTGCAGTCAACTGGTACATGTTAACTGGTATACTGCAGAGTGCTGGTTTATAGGCTCACAACCATAATCCTCACTAACTGAATCCTTGAGCTCAACTGGGCTGCCAGGGGCAAATAACGAGGACACTGATGAGGAAGCAAAATAATCATGGGTCAAGATAACGTCTTGGTTGGAACAGTGTTTGCCGTGGGAGGAAACAAACGAAGAGTACAAAACCCAACTAAAATATAAAACTGGATTGACCAATTTATGAAATAAGGCAACAGTGTTTGTCATTACCAAGAAGGATAATGCCTTTTCAAATTTAAATTGTTGTTAAAGAGTCAAACTTTTGAAGCAACCCACTGAGAGCCACATAAACTTTTAGACTTGTAATAATCCAATTAAAATGCCAAGTGTGGAATAGAAACATAAAATAGGTTCCCTGCACCAATAATGACAGCATGTCATAGCTGATGGTTAAGCAAGAAAGTTCTACTCTCTATAAAACCACATAGGATGGCAGACTAGAACAGAATGAAATGATTAAAAGACTGAATCACAACATTCTTTCAGCAAATGTAGCAGAAATGAGTGAACAAAAACTTAAAATTAATAAATATGGATGTCACATAAATAAGATACTATTTCTGCTGCTTTTAGATCTGTTATTTAACTTGGTAACAGGAACATGGCATGTGTCTATCCAAATATTATTTGTTGGCATTTTTTTAAAAACAGTTTAGAAATATTATTTTAAGTTAGGTTTGTGTACATTTAACTGGAGCATGTGTAGCCTTTTGACCAGCAAGCAGAAAAAATTGTGATTTCTTTAAAATGTCTGTGGAATATGTAGTTGCTCTTTAGAATGTTTTAAAAGGACGTTTAAGAGTTTGTATCAGTCGTAACTTTCTTGAAGAAATACTGGCCCATGTGACCTGGCAACCTTTGACATGAAAGCAGTGTGAATAGGAAGGAAGTTAGGACAGAAGCCACTTGGCCAGACACAAAAGAGAACTGCTGTTATGACACCCTGGGCTAGTGCATCATCAATTTCAACCCCATTTGACAGAATCGCAACACAATTAAATTAACCAATAAATGTTTTTAAAAATACGCAAAGTCTTTGGCCCTTGGCTGCCCAATCATTACAGTCACCAGGTTTATAAATGTAAACACAATTACTTTTTATTAATAACAAGAATTGTAATGAAATATGCAGAAATTCAACTAGTTAACTATTATCTAATTCCTAATTCCCTGCTTTAACTTGACCCCGTCCCTCTATACACACACAAACATAAGACAGACAAACAGAGGGGAAGAAAGAGTAAAACAACACAAGTGAAAGAGAAAAGAGTCTTTGTTTCAGATGGTTGTTTCCAACACGTTACTTCTCTTCAAACTCTACTATCAGTCCGAGACTTTATTGTAGATTCATTCAGGTCTGTAGTTTCACTCACAGCCTTTGTGGGGAAAGAGCGAGGGTCCTGGTCTTTGTTCGTAATGGCACTTCCTGTAGATGCATTCATTCAGGCTCTCTGCAGTTTCAGATTTACAGCACTCAGCCTATCTGGAGAAAACATGTCAAGAGGGAAGAGAGCGAGGGAGAGAGCGAGGGAGCGAGCAAGGGAGCGAGAGAGAGAGGGCGAGAGTCTTTATCCCTGTTTCCAGGAGTCAAACTGAGCTCCTTAGGACACTGAAAATCATTCCACTGGGATAGGATCCAATCACTACCTGCTACCGGGCAAAGTATGGCCTTTTGGGCCCATTCACCCCCCCCCCCGCCCCCCGGCCAAACAATCTGAGTCCCACACCATCTCTCTCTGGTGCTGAAAAGTCTGAAGCTCCTGTTCAAACGAGCAGTGATGGGCAGAATGTTCTCTCCTGTAACTTCGGAGTTCCTCGTTCTCTCTGTTGCTTGACTTAAAGATTCATGTCCATTAATCACCCATGCATTAAAAATGATAATGGCAAAATAAATAGAGGAAATAAGGAAATAAACAGGAAGGACTCTTACACTGCAGACAATGGAGAGCAGCAGCAGAGGAGAGAACAACAAAGGCACATTTAGAAGCAGTCATGCGGGTGTATGCAATACATTTAATCAGGACAGACAGCTGAAGAAGGGGTGAGAGCAGAGAATGTGACTTGGACAATTTTACTGCTGCTGCTTCGATTTTGCCAGTGCTAAGCAGACCAAGGTTTATTTCAGGGAATGAATAAAGGACTCTCTGAGGAATCTGTTCCCTTAAGACTGTCATGAACCTAACTAAGGACGTTCTGCAGAAGGGTGACATTAAGGTGACGATTGTCTCTGGGGATCTCAGATGGAATCAGCTGCTGGTGAACACAACTCAAGGGCCAAATCGATGGAGTGGAAAAGTGGGAGATTCTACACACCAGAGGCTGAGTTATGAAACTTTGAAACTTCATGTGGTACCACATTTGTGCAGAAAGTGATGCGGGTGTTTGTGCAAGACTTATCTTTGTTGCACTAACTATTGAAAACAAAATTTACCATTTCATTTGAAGTATCATTTGCCTGTTAATTCAAGTGTAATTTGCATTGGTCCTGATTAGTGTTAAAGTGAAAGCTACAAATCTTGTTGTTAATTTCTTCATTTGAGGTTCATTTGGTAAATTTAATTATTGGTTTACTGTTTTCCCCATGATGATCAAAACACATGGCAGTAATAAGGATAGCATACAATTGTCAGGCTTGTGCTCCAAATATATAAACACAATTGTACGCAAATGTATCACAAGACTAGACCAATTGCAAACTAGAATCATACAATGGAACTGATAACAAAACTTTAACTTTGTGCTGCAGCGAATGGCCTAAACGAATAGACTTTATAGTCATCCTGAACTATAAACAGATCCTCCAATTCCCCTCCATCAGTCTATAAAATAAAGCCTCAAATCACAAGCATAATATCGCTACTCACCAAATCTCCTGATTCAATTGCGGACGCCGAGCTTCCATCACCATCTACCATTATAACTAAGCAATGAATATAAAATCTGTCTCATCCGAGAGAACACCCATTGGGATAAAACATCATCCGCTCATTGTTCTCATATACCAGGGGCCAAATACTTCTGCTACTAATTCATATGTTTGTGAATCAAGTTTTAGAACAAGGGACAGGCTGTCCGTTACCATGGACCTGAGGTAGCAGAATTTGATAACCACTTTCAGTGGGGTGTTATTTAGTGTGACCAAGAGCAGAGATGCAACACCTTGTCGCATGATCACAGATTTCTTGATGCTTAAAAAGCTACAGGCTTGGGAGAAACAGTTATGAGTTTTTGTAGCTGAGGTTTCGTACGAGCAATTAGCACAGCATCATCAGTGTAGATTTCTTTGATCCTGAGGCAATGTGTTTTTGTCTTTACTTTCAGTCTTTATCAATAGGTAAAGATTGACCTGGGAATGCAAGTAGGCTCCTTCCATATCTGCAGGGAAGGCAAAAATCAGGAGCACGGAGAGAAATGCCGGACAGAGTGGATGCTCAGACACAGCCCGACATCACTACATATTTCACGCAGAAACTGTCGTAAGTGGAGCTATCAAACTGCACAATGCAGTGCCATGGAAGGAGCGGAACGGGTGAGACTGAGGGGCTTTGGTGGACAGCCAATGTTCCTCAAATCTTGTAGAGTCCTGCTCTGCTGATGGTGTTAAGTGTCTTAGTGAGATCTACAAAAGTAAGGTAAAGAGGTCTACCCTTGTTCCCTACAGTTCTCTTGTTTCGGGCGCATACAGAAAATCATGTCCACAGCTGATCATGGTAGTGCTTGCCAGCCCACAGGTGGTGTTACCATTTTCCTTTGTCATCAGCTAGTAACTCCAAGGTATGATAATTGATGCACAGAGCCTTCATGCCAAACTTGCAAGCATCCGTGAAGTGAAACTTTGGGGATCCACTTGACCATATGGTCAGGCTACCTCACCATGCAGAATGTTGTGGGGTGTGCAGCCGCTTTTCATCCTGAGGACATAACTAAGCCAATTAAGCCACCTCTATCTGATGATTGTTGTAGATGTAACATAAGCGGCTTCCTTGTGGTGCACTTGACAAAGGAAGATTCAAACGTGGAGATAACTTCAACACATTTATTAAACTATTTACACTTCTATTACTCGGGTTCGACACTACTGCTAATCCTACTATAGCTACCCAGACTGACTAACCAGTTGCTGCAATCCACGTGGTGGGTGTAATATTGAATCAACCCTGTGTCTGTACTCACTGACTGTCTCCACTGGAAAGAGGCAGATCATGTGTCCTTTATATATGGGTTGGTGTAATGCCCCCCTGTGGTCGTGTCACCTCCTTGTGTATCGTCAATGTCCATTGGGCGTATCCTATCTAACTGATCTATTCGTTGAGTGTGTGTGTGTGATGTCACTGGTGCTCCCTCTAGTGTCTAGCTAGCCTACATGTATTTACATTGATACACATCACCACATCCCCCTTTTTTATGTTACATATTTTCTGTACACTTTAAGAAAATTGAACCAAAAACAGGTAGATACGTTAAGGTATATACAAGTCATGGGAACAGTGATTAAACAATAAGTCCAAATCATTCGTGTGAGTCCAAAAACCATCAATCACCATGGTCAAATGTCTCTCTTGGTTATGAACGCCATCAACGTCCCTGTGCCACAGGAACCAAGAAGTGGTCAAATCACTTCGCTGTCTGATTTGGAGTCCCTTTCTTTTTCCGATGTTTGTGATGATGCTGTCGGATGGCATCTTTTGGCTGATAAGGTGTTGATGTTGAAGAGGTACCATCAACAGTATAATTCGAGGTCATGGATGTGCCATATGTTGAAGTTGGATAAGACTATACATACTGGTTCTGGCATCGTGCTGTGCAGGAAGGGTGATCCCGCTGAGAACCGTTGAAGCTTGTTGAATTGGAAACAGAATTGCTGCTCGCATAAATACCTGGTGATGGTGTGAAACTAGAACCTTGCATCCGATAGGAATATGCCTTCTGGCCAGGCTGGGGTGCAGCAAATCCTGGGCTGTAACTAAGGAATCCAGTCTGTAGTGCAGATTGCGCTTGCGGTAGTCCTCTTTCGGTCTTGATTCCTTTCGTGGGCAATCCGTAGTGCTGGCCTGTTTGAGAATATGCTGCATAGACTGCTGGCTGCTGCATGCCTGAAGACTGGGTTTGTCCAGCATGAGCTGTCATTGGCTGCACTGCTGGTGTGGAAAAAATGTGTGGATATAGCTGTGGTGAATATTGGTGTATTCCTCTTGGAATGTAGCCGCTGCTGGTTATTACTGACCCAGTGTAATTGTTAAGTGACCCATCTCCTGTCGTTGTGGCATCTGCTGTCACCCTGAGCGTGCCGTCACTGAGGTTGTGGTACTCCCTGTCTGGGGAAAAGTCCGCCTTACGTGAATCAGAGTTGGCGTTTGGTTGCTCCCCATCTGGAGTCTGGTCTGTTTTAACTGAGTCAGTGTTGGTTTGTTGATGCTCCCCGTCCGGAGTCTTAGCAGGTTCACTGGAATCAGCGGAGATTTCTTGAAGCTGCATGTCTGGAGTCAGATAGAGGTGCGAGCGAATGAGGGTGGAAGTGTCATGGTGTCACCGGAGTCGCCAGTGGTCTCACAGTGATCGTCGAGTGCCTCTGTACACACTAGCTGAGGTCTGTCACTTTGCACATCTTGCATGGGAAGCGAGATGTTGTCGTCACTCGTCTCACACACCGTGGGTAGAGCCTCAGTAGCTGCTTGTTGTTCACTTGGGTTGGGTAAATTGTCAGAGTCTTCATCTGATGGTGCAAACAATGTGGGTGGACTGTCATTGTCTTGCTGTTGCCCTTCATTTGGGCTTGGACTGTCAACGTCGCTTTGTTCTTCACTATAGCATGATAGACCGTCATGGTTGTCCTGCTGTGCACTGGAGCGTGGTAGAATGTCATAGTCTTCTTGCTGTTTACTTGAGCATGGCAGACTTGCATCATCTGCCGCTAGTTAGTCTGAGGAGGCTGCTAGACCCTCATGGTCTTGTTCCTGCAAGGACTGCGCGTCGGAGTCTTGCGTTGCTTCTATTGTGGAGGCTGTCCACGAGCTCGCTGTGGAGGCTTGTGCCACTGGAGTCACTTCTTGTTCGTGCAAGGACTGCGGTGTGGAGTCTTGCATGTCTTCTTTCATAGAGTCGGGAACCCTGAGCGGTGCGTGGACCACGCTGTGTGTGGCAGCAGGCCACTCTCTATGGGCGTGTACCGCTCTCTGTCTCTTAATTTCAGGCTGCAGCATCATCCTGCACTCACGAGTTGGGATGTCATATCTGCTGGGCTGAAGATCCTCAAATCCGAAGAACGAATCCGCATCTGCTTCGGATTCAGTACGGGGGTCGCCAATGTGCAACACGTCTAGTTGCGGTTCGGATTTGGTACTGGGGTAGCCTCCCAAGGTGAAAGGTTCGTCCGAGTCGTAGTCTTCTAGGACCATATCATCACTGTTTGCGTCGGAGCTGGCATTGGGCTCACGAGGTCGAGAGGAAATGTAAAGGTCGAAGTATTCAAGGTCGGAATCATCGGTTTGGGCGTAGGTAATTGCTTGTTGCAGGGTTCTTCGGAGGGTAATTTCATTTCCTGGTTCAAATTGAGGCATTGTGCTGTCATTCCAGGTGAAGGAAGGTTGTTTTACAGCTTTAAAAGATTTTTTCTTTGATTTGGGACGTTTACCCTTTAAATGGGCGTCGTCCAGGGCCTCTGACGTCATGACGCATGTGACGTAGCGCGTAGGAAGTGATTGCGCATGCGCAGATCGCTGTTCCTTTACCGATGGCCGTTTTCGTGATTGCGCATGCGCGGCGTCTTGCGCATGCGCAAACGGACCTTCCCATTCTGCGGTCTTCTCGTGCAACTGTGCAAGTGCAGACCCTTTAGAAAGATGGCCGCCGATCAAAACTGTTCGCTGCTCCGGGATCTCGGCATCGTGGTGAGTACTGGCACTTCTCTTACCTTTTCTTGCTGGTTGGAGTGTGTTTTCCTCACAGTATTTGCCGAATTTGTCCAGGACTGCCTGGAAGTCGCTCCTGTTTTGCCCCTTGGAGAACTTGAATTTTTAAAAGATTGCTTCTGTTATGGCACCGGCGATGGTGAGAAGCTCTGTTTTTTCAGCATCGGCCAGGTCTTCTAGTTCGGCTGCTACCAGGAAGATTTCAAACCTTTGCCGGAATGCCCGCCAGTTTTCACGGAGATCGCAGTGGCACTGGAGCCGCTGCGGAACCCGGATCTCGATTATCTTGCCTGGGTATCGTTGCTGGTTGTCACTGTATGCTGAGGTATGGCTATATGGATTGAAACAGTTCAGTCCTGGTACCATGATTTGTTATGTTGTAGGTGTAACATGTGCGGCTTCCTTGTGGTGCACTTGACAAAGGAAGGTTCCGGCGTGGAGATAACTTCAACACGTTTATTAAACTATTTACACTTCTATTTCTCGGGTTCAACACTACTGCTAATCCTACTGTGGCTACCCAGACTGACTAACCAGTTGCTGCAATCCACGTGGTGGGTGTAATATTGAATCAACCCTGTGTCTGTACTCACTGACTGTCTCCACTGGAAAGAGGCAGATCATGTGTGTGGTGTCCTTTATATATGGGTTGGTGTAATGCCCCCCCGTGGTCGTGTCACCTCCGTGTGCATCGTGAATGTCCATTGGTCGCGTCCTATCTAACTGATCTATTGGTTGAGTGTGTGTGTGTAATGTTTCTGGTGCTCCCACTAGTGTCTAGTTAGCCTACATGTATTTACATTGTTGCACATCACTACATCGGGCGCATACAGAAAATCATGTCCACAGCTGATCATGGTAGTGCATGCCAGCCCACAGGTGGTGTAACCATTTTCCTTTGTCATCAGCTAGAAACTCCAAGGTATGATAATCGATGCACAGACTTCATGCCACACTTGCAAGCATCCGTGAAGTGGATCTTTGGGGATCCACTTGACCATATGGTCAGGCTACCTCACCATGCAGAATGTTATGTGATGTGCAGCCGCTTTTCATCCTGAGGACATATCTGAGCCAATTAAGCCACCTCTATCTAATGATTATCAACAAACTTGGGAACTCGGCCTTTCAGAGGACTGCCACATTCGTGGGTTTGTCCTGCCGGAATATACCTATATGCACCATGGACAGGGAGATGGAAATTGCTGAGCTTCTTTTCTTGAAGATTTCTTGAATATTTCACAGTCAGAATTTCAGAATGCAAACTGCTAATGAACAGTATTGTTGGGACGGGAAATTTGAAAGCGTGTATTTTTTGGGGAGTGGAGTTTGGAAACTCTCCTATGGCAATCATTTGGGGGGATTCAGAGTAATAATCCATGGATATTCACTTGAGTTCAGAGGGGAGTGTGTATTTGACCACAGCTAATCTATGTGCTTAAAGGGAAATTGTGTTAATGAGACTACTGTATCTTAAGGTGTACTTTGTAATCCGTGTTAATCTTAAAATCTGTGTTCAATTGTTAAGGGGGAAGTAAAGGAGTATTATAGCATAAACCAACCTTTCATGTTTATTAAATGTTTTTTCCTGTGACTCTGTTCCTCCACATTTTCTCACAAAAAAGTAAAAGCTACAGTCTTTTGAGCAGGGTTCAATTCTGGGATCTTTCCGTCCATTTATAACATCACTTAACAGTAGTCAACTTTATATGTGCTTATGCACCATATTTGTACGTAAGCATCTCAGACAAAGAATATTTCTACAGCTCCCAAGGTGACGTTCTGAGAAACATTCTGAATGAGGTTATTCATCCTGGGTGAATTGAATGCATGCGTTGGGGGCAACATGCTTCAATTATCAAAGAATGGACAAGATAATAATAATCTTTATTATTGGCACATGTAGGCTTACATTAACACTGCAATGAAGTTACTGTGAAAATCCCCTAGTTGTCACACTCCCACACTCCAGCGCCTGTTCGGGTACACTGAGGGAGAAATCAGAATGTCCAATTCACCTAACAAGCACGTCTTTCGGGACTTGTGGGAGGAAACCAGAGCACCAGAGCAACCCCCACAGACACGGCGAAAACGTGCAGACTCCACACAGACAGTGACCCAAGCGGGAATCAAACCAGGGACCCTGGTGCTGTGAAGCAGCAGTGCTAACCACTGTGGTGCCGCCCGATCAACGATATCGACAATGGACAATGCCTTCTTGAGCTTTGTGTCCTGACCAACAGCTTCTTTGATGGCAGACATCATCACCCAAGGTCTGGGCATTGGCACCAACTAAATTTATTCATGCTGCAAAGGCATGATCTGCCCAGCTTTCTCCACACCCACAACTACCATAGTGCAGATCGCTACACCAACCACACTCTTCTCGGCATCAGAGTGAAGGTGCATCCCTCCCCCCAAGCTTTCAGAGTTCCAAACACAATAGCGCACAACTCATCAACATCCCTTGCACACGTGATGATGCCAAATACCAGTACTGTCGCTAAAATGATTGCTACCCTCCAAAGGTTTACCCGGAAGTGCTGATCCTGGTTTCAATTAACCATGGAAGCCATTAAACTCAATCATCTGTGAAGCAGCAGAAACATTATTTGGTAAACTCTAAGCCCGCAAAAAGGACTGGTTTGAGCATTATTTGTAAATTAGAAATTTAAATGAGGCATAAATCAACATGCAGCCCAAAAGCAGTTTGAAAAATAAAACAGCTGAGGGATAGGTGATACACGTATTTGTACATATATCCTGCTGGTACTAGGTAACAGTTAGAGCAACTTAATAGATTGGTTTTGTGTAGTTTATTGCTTTTTAATAATAGGTTCCTAAAAGTGACTATATTAGAGCAAAATGGCAGCTATCCGTAGTTATTTGAGGCAATCAGAAAAGCTTTCCAACGTGTTCATCCCAGGAACTCAACAGTATAATGTATACTTTTAATGTACAACACACGCAACTTTTAATTTACAAATAGGTATGCACACTGTGACAAGAAACTGATTTAGTTACAACAAGTGAATGGCCCCATGTATGGCAGATGTCATTCAGCTGTTTTGCATTTGCAATTAGAAGTATGCATTAAAGACAAAATATTTAAATAGACTGAGGCTAAGAATCAATTGCTCATTAAAAGTGCTATGCACAGTGTGAAATGGCTATAAGGACAACCATGAGGATTTTAAAATATATTACTAGGACTGATGAGTAGAAAGCCAAAAAAAACTGCGCTTATCCAATATTGGGCTTTTAAACATTCACGCTTTGAGTATCTTGTTCCGTTTTGGTTTCTGTACAACATGAAGAATATTGAAATTCTGGAAAAGGTGCAGAGCACGGTAACCAAGTCTGTATAAAATCTAAGTTTTCTTAAGTTATTAGGATAAGACCAAGAAAAATATATTTTCGCTTTAGAAAAACACCACTTCAGAGGAGATTGGATTGAATTTTTTTAAATAATGAAGTGATTCAATACAGCATGTTTAGAAATAGATAGGCAATATCCTCTTAGAGGTCATAGTTGGAAACCAGTTGATTTTTTTGTTAAAAACTATATTCGCTGTGGAATTGATGGTGGCAGTTTTATTCTACTTTTATTTGTTTATTTATTTTGCTAGTCCAAGTGTCACATCAGGTTTGGCTTCTCTATGTGGTGATACTTAACAATCACTGAAGGAATGGTAATTGTGATATAATTATTCCCAATTCATAATGTGATAGTCGAATTAACCTAAAACAATAGGCGACATTTTCCGTTTGGGAGACTAAGTGTTGACACCGGGACTGAATTGTTTGCAGTTCACGTTCCTGTTGGGGGTGCTATTTCTGGAGCAATTCAAGACTTGCTAACGTGGTCAGCACTCTGCCCAGGTGAATGTAGTGCAATTCTCATTCCCATCAGCATCGTATTCGCTATGGCCGGAATTGGCACTGCAGAGTTCGACAAGCTGGAGCAGCTCATATGCACTCCACTCCCCACACACTCTCATTCCAGCCAAGTTGGCGGCTCCACGAAGAGTAGCACCACGCTTCGCGGACACAGAGCTTGAGAGAATGTTGGATGCGATGGAACAAGAGGCAGGTAACCCTCGTCCGCACAGTGAGCAGGAGGCTACCGCCCACGCTCGTCAACCGGGCCTGGGTGGAAGTGGCCGAGGCGCTCTGTGCAGTGAGCCACACCAGGTGGACTGGCATGCAGTGGCGCAATAAGGTGAACATAATGGGTCAAACGTGCTAATCACATTTAAATTCAGAAAAATGACGGTTTTGCATTCTGCCAGTGCAGGGCGCAAACCAAGTTATCACCACCAGCGAGGGACTCGAACATGGCACCCAAATCTGCGCCGGCCATGAACCTCAATTTTGGCCAGGCGTCCGATTCTCTGTACGAGCACGGTTCGCGTTTGCGGTGTCACGAGACAGAGAATTCCGCCCAATATTACTACTGATCAGACATTATACGTTAAGTTACCTTTACATCCAGATTGCAAAAACACTTCAAATTTAAGCCGAAACACACAAACAAATATATTCCTATAAAATAATGTGTTTTAAAAAATGCACGTGGCAGTAGCTGTAGAATTTAGGAAGCTAATTTGAACTGCAAGTACTGCAACCAGTACTGCAAATTTCAACAGTTTAATTTTTTAACTGGCATCTTGATCCTGTAAATGTCTTCAGTATTGCTATAACACTTTGAATTAGGTACACAAATAAAGAGCAAGCCGTAAAGCTCTATTCATAACACCTAAAACTCAGTGTTCTTTGCTTGGATATTTATTTAATTACATCTGCTTCATGTCAGTTTCATCCAAAGAATGCAATGCTGCAATAAAAGATAACACTGCAAGCTGAAACATTGGTCTATGTTATACAAAATACATATTCCTTCAATCTAAATATAGATGAGTCTCTCAGCGGTTAAATCAACAAAACAGAGCATAATTACACAAACTAGTATAGAAGACAATGTCCTTTTAATTTTTCAGTTTACTGTAGGTGAACTGGCTCATAAGTGTAGTGCAAAATTAAACAATGCCAATGCCTGTGTTATTTATTCTAAAAAAGGGCTTTTGCCCAAAACAAATTTGAAACTACGATACACGAAAAAGCCTTATGATCACAGAGGGGCCTTGTGCCCACAACAATATAGTTAGGACTGACCCCCTTAGTACAATGACCTGTTGGGAAAGGATACGAGAATCGTGTCTGTCAGCTGAAATGTGATGTCTGTCACAAACCAGAAGCTCATGTTAAGTTCCATGGCTGTATATACCCTTTGCTGTCTCACCTTAGGATACAGAAGCAAGTTTTGGCCCCAGAAGATAAGCGACAAAATCCAAACCTCTGTTTGCTGTCAATGTCAGTGAGTACAAATGTAAAGTTCTGGCCAACTTGGCTGACTGCAAGGCTGAAAAAGAGAACAAAGCAGAAGTGTATTTTCAACTGACCATGAGATAAAGACGTCTAATCAAATCATGTCATTGAACCAGCATAGCTGAACTCCACTCAGAGATTTTCCGGAAAGAAACTTTTACAAGTAATGCTCTAGAAAATTTACCAATCTTTCATTTGTTTTGATATAATTATATTAATTTTACAGTGCCATTGATGTATATACAGGAACTCCATAAAAAATGATTTTGGTAACCTCTTTTAATCATTACCATTACAGAAACAGATTATCTAGCCTTCATTACATTGCTGTTTGTGAGAGCCAGCTACGTGCAAATTGGCTGCCACGTTTCCTACATTAAACAGCAACTATTTAAACATATACAGTGACTACGCCTAATACTTCATTGACGCTTTTAAATGCCCGGTGCTCATGAAAGGCGCTGTATAAATGCAAGTTTCTTTCTCTCTTTAGTGACAGTTCACAATGAGGTAACTGATGCACCAACCTCTTTCCAAATATTATTTGTATTAAAGCCAACTTCCTTGGCTTCTGTTGAATCCACTTTGTTTTGTCCCTTCTTTACATTTCACCATAAGCACTTTCTGGTTAACTGTATCTTTATCCCTGCACTGCTGCTTTTTCTTCTTTATTGGTTCCACTTCATGCCTGGAGCTTAATCTACAACTTTGGCTCTCTGTTTCTGTATCGTTATTACATCCAACCTCTGTCCCTCAACTTCCAATGTCAACCAAGCTGTCAACAAGAGATGCCACATACATACTGCTCCAAGCATGGTGCAACATCAATGCTGCAAACACACAAAAACAAAAGTCTTCAGCTAAACTGGAAATGACAGAAATTGTCAAAGTCAAAACAAACATTTTTGTCTCACTTTGTTTCATGTCAAGACTGTTCCAAATAATTGCAACAAAGGAAACCGATGCCAGCCAAAAATAATTTTGAGATAATCACATAATGTAATCCATACATGGCAATGAATGGGAGCATTTTAAATTTACTTTTTGATACCAGTTATTTGGACCACAAACTCTAATTTAGCTTCCAGACTTTTCAATCAGTTTATCTCACCAAAGCAGATTCGGAAATAGTCAGAATGTCAGAGGAATTAGAACCAACTGTCCAAACTGTATTGAAAGCACTGACAGCACAACTCTGGGCTGTGCCTTATTCTAGATGAAAGGGCCTTAAATTTTATTTTTTATTCATTCAACCAGGGGATGTGGGTATCAGCAGCAAAGCCCATCTTTAATTGCCCTCGAAAATGTGGGTGGTGAGATGCAGTACTGTCAGGGAGGCAGGGTTCCAGGTATTTTGACCTAATGACAATGAAGAAAACAGTGATATTTTCCAACTCAACAAGTTGGGACCTTGGAGGGAATTTTTCATGCGGTGGGATTCCCATATGCCTGCTGCCCTTGTCCCTCTAGGAGGTAATGGTTGTGTGTTTGGGATGGGCTGTCGAAGAAACCTTGGCAAAGTGAATTACAAATTAAAGCATAAGAACATATGGTCAACACAGAATAGAAAGTTGTTGCAAACTTAATAAACTACAGTTAAGGTATACATTGGAAGATGGCCAAATATATAATGAAAATGCTGGAAAGAGAATCACATTTTAAACACCTTCTTCCAGATTAATTGACATAACTGTGCAGAAATACATCAGAAACCAGGTGTCAAAGCAGAATAACAGTATAATTTTGCCAATTTACCCCATAAAAGTTATTTAAAAAAGATGAAGAAGAGTGTAGTTGAAAACTAATTTTAAAACTACCCACAGTGACCATAAGTGATACTGTACCAGGAGTGTGAACATTCGTGCAGAAGGGATGAAGCCCACAGCAGGAACACCTTTATTATGTCACCCCTGTATTCATTGGCCTGCACGGTCTCCCGGGTCCCCCAGCACATTCATCCTCGTGATTAAAGCTCAACAACATCAACCCTTCCCATGTTTGCAAGCTCCTCCCGTTCTCGAGGCATTACTTCCCTCTCTCCCTCAAATTGAGATTCATCCAACTCTAACCTTTTTGTGCATCCTTTCCTTTCATCTGTCCTCTCCAACTACTTCTTTCCCTCAATATGATCCTTAAAACCCATCTCCTTGAAAATGATTTTGTCAGCCCCTGCTAATAATTTCTTCTTTGGCCCTGCATCCATTTGTTTTGACATTGGAGTATTTTCTCTACATTAAAGAATCTATGTGACTGTAAGTTATAGTGTGTTGGTGACAGGTTGGAGCTGGGATCTAGGAGTGCTATAAGCTAGGGAAAGTGGCAATTGAGATCCAAAAACATACAACCCCTTCCAAGCAAAGCATAAAATGGCTCAATAAAAAGCACTATGAGAACATCAAAGCCTATATTTTTAAAGAACAAAATCAACAAAGGTTCAAAACCAAAGATTTGATAAATCAATGGCAAAAACATCTGATGGAAATACTGAAGAATTTGTGGAACTGTGCTTTCATCACTCCTGTGGTAATAGGAATAATGGCAGTGCCAATATCTATATCTAGTCACAGAAAAGCAATGTCAGAATGTAATATTGGTCAAAGCTTGCATTGCCTGTCAGAGAGATATGATGCCAAAGACAGAGATTATTTCATCTAGGGTGAATATTAAAAGATCAAAAACAGTAGTAACCAGGCTGATCATTTTAGTAGCTCCAACATTATTGGACCAAAGCCTTAACGATCTGCATTGTTACAGAACAAACCAGACAGCAAGTTCCAACAACAGGGAGTTGCTGTTCGAGTCACCCTGGTACTCAAGAAAGTACACAATAAGTGTATCTCGCTGACAGGCGCAGCATGAGCACATAGAGCAATGAGAAGTTGCAGTACTTCCCTGATAGTTACCAACTAATGTTACGACTCACTAGGCTAGTGCACGGTCAATTCCAGCCCCACTTGACCCGGCGTCGCAACACAATTGAAAATAACAAATAGTTTTTAGGAAAACAATCAAATTCTTTGGCCTTAGGCTGTCCCATAACTACAGTCATCAGGTTTGAAATTTAAACAATGAATTTATGAATAACAATGACTATAATTAAATATGCAGCAAATACTACAGGTTGACTATTATCTGGTTCCTAACCCTCCCCCTTTAACTTGCCCCCACCCTCCACACTCACACAAGACAGACAAACAAATACAGAGGGGAAAAGAGGGGTGTTAAAATAATAATGAAAGTAAAACTACAATATATGTCCATTAAGCATCCATGGATAAAATGATAACAGCAAAAATAAAGAAATGGGAAATAAGGGAATCGACACAAAGGGCCCTTACACTAAACTCACCAGAAAAAGCTAGAGCTTCTCAATTCATGTGAAAGGGAATTTCCAATGAGTCATCGTAATTACTTCAAGCAACCACACTGGTACTGAAAACTAAATTTTCAAAGTGTGTAGTGCCTCTCTATCTCTCCCCACCCCACTAAGAGGCTGAAACACAGCACAGGTATGGAGGCAGCCTCCAGGCACACACAAGGGGAGGGGGTGGAGCACATCAGCAACCATTTTTGACACAACACCCCATTACCACAATCACAAGATGATTTATTCATTGGCCCCCCTGAGAAGGGGTTCCGACATTACAACTACACACGAAAAATATTTCATTGGTTGTAATAACTTTGAGATATCAGGTGGTCATGAAAAGGATTATATAAATGCAAGTTTTTTTTCTTTTTACCAGTCTGGCAGCTGTGACCTGTTTTAATGAAACATTTTTCAATGGTCTTCAGAGATCACCACCTCGAGGGAGCCTCTGTCCTTCTACAAACATCGGCAGCTCCCATTATCAACAATAGAGTTAGGAAAAGAAAGGCAGTTTTAAGTGATTTATATTAGTATTGGTAAACATTAGAAATAAGGTATAGTTTGTTTGTGTTTATTTAATGTTTCTGTGCCTGGAAGGATAAACCCATAGTTAGGTTCATGCTGGACAATGGTGTTTGTATGTGTGGGGGTTTGCTAAGTTCCCACTGTACTTCTTTTGTGCTTAGAGGGCTACCATGTGAAGAATAAATAGAAGTTGGTGCTTAGCAACAGGAGGCCACTTCCCGAGGAAAGGGATTTCTTTTATTCTTAGTTTTAACTAGAAACCAGAGCAGTTGGAGCCAGGTCACTGAGAAGTGAACAGCTCTCAACTCTGCCAGGAAAAGCAGGACAGGACAAGGGAGTTCCAAAGGAACAAGATACAGTTCAGATAACTGGGGAATTGCGACAGAAAGAGTGTGTAAGAAATCTGAAGTCAGGTGAACAGAGACCAAGTATTATTCAGAAGAATTCAAGGAAGAGTAATCAAAGCAGAGCTGCCAACATTTTCCAACAGAAATCAGTATTCCAGATACAAAAAAAAAAAAAAATCAATATTTTGGCAGATAAATCAATATTTTCATTTCAAAGAAAAAATTGCCATCATGCTTTTATTGCACAAGGCTAAAGCACAAATGGGAAGTGCAACTCTCATGCCTTTACATGTATGTCATCATGAGTGGGTTTTTTCAATTAAGTTTCAAACATTCAGTAAACCTAAGAATGAAAAATGTGAATAAACCATTCACCCTTTTACATGAAGTTCAAAATTGACCTTACAACAGTATCAGAGCTCAGTTCAACCTTACTGATGCAGCCCTTTTGCATTTGTCAAATACTTTTGCAATCACCTCCTTTCACGTGGAATAGTCCTTCAAGCTACACTACATTTTAATTTCAGAGTTTACCACAGGCTTACTTAGGTCTGTATATGTAGCTTTTTTACACCTATCAAGCGGTTTTGCATTGAATTACATTTTGTGACAGCACTGTACTTTGGCTGGAGAGTAGATTTTCTGGACTAAGAAGTCAGAAAGTGTCTTGGTTCCTAAACTGGGCCAAGGCTGAGAGGAGTCCTTGCTGACCAGACTGGAGATTTCTTCATCTTCAGCGTTTCGGTGCGTGACTGACAAGACTGCCAGTATTATATTTTGAAGATGACGATACTTCAGCTCACTGGTTGATTTTCCCCTCAGCTGGGAGTTATCCACCCAACCTTCGGCTGATCATCTGTCTAATGCAATACCTTCCAATATGTCAACCTGGAATTGAGCAAATTCCACTTCTAAATCATCCAGAACATCTTCCATGACATGGAATCGCTTTGCAAAGTAACAAACTGTTGTAAAGTTTGCCTCCATTGGATTTGCCACTTTTGCATGTAGCAGCGATTCGTCCTGAAAGGGAAATTTGGTGGTGACATAGTCACATACTTCAACATTCATACTGGTAAGTATGCGGCACATTTAGCACAGTGGTTAACACAATTGCTTCACAGCTCCAGGGTCCCAGATTCGATTCCCGGCTTGGGTCACTGACTTGCGGAGTCTGCACATCCTCCCCGTGTCTGCATGAGTTTCCTCCGGGTGCTCCGATTTCCTGCCACAGTCCAAAGATGTGCAGGTTAAGTGGATTGGCTGTGCTAAATTGCCCTTAGTGTCCAAAAAGAGTCTAGATGGTGTTACAGGGTTAGGGTGGTGTGGGGATAGGGTGGAGGTGTGGGCTTAGGTGGGGTGCTCTTTCCAGGGGCCAGTGCAGACTCGATGTGCCAAATGGCCTCCTTCTGCACTGTTAATTCTAAGATTCTATGAAGTAGAAGTTACTCCTGTCTTGCACGGTGAGGTGTCCCGTCTTGAGAAACTTCCTGGCTTGCCACCAATGATGAGGTCTTCATCGGACTTCTAATTGTAGTTGTTCTTGTATATGCAGTTAGCAGGCAATTGAGTCAACGAAGCAACACATCCTGAAGAAAATCAAGCAACTTCTGATGTGTAATCTGTACCTTGGGAGCTTCTTCTTGGAGCGCTAGGTTGAAGAAAGTCACAATACAGCTTGTTTCTGTCACAAAGCTTTGCATAAATCCTGGCAGCTTTGCTTTGAGATGGCTGTACTATTGTATTAACAGGGTTTCTAGCTGTGCGAGACTTCTTCTAGCTTACAGCACTTGAACTGCTGATTTTTCCAGTCTTACCATTGTCAGTCTTGCTACCATGCACAAGAACAGCCGTTTACTGAACAGATCCTGCACTGGTCTTTTTGGGTTTCACTTTTGCAGAGGCTAGTTTCCTGACAGCAGTCGAAACCAGGCAACCACTCTTTGCTTTCAGAATGTGAATGCTGTTCCTGCCAACAATGTTCTTCATGTAGATGATGGGCTACATGTAACACTACCTTGTCCGTGTGGAGGTTCAGCAGTTTCCTTGGTGATGGTCTCTGACGCTGGAGGCTTGGTAGAAGTCTTTCCAGAAGTGTCAACATTCAGCTGCTTAGCTCCTCTCAAGCCCTCTTCATTATTTCTTCTTCCTTCCAGATTCTTCTTCTTGGGAGAAGTACTCTTGCAACACAGAACATTGGCCCAGAAATCTGTCTTGTGCTTTTTCCCAGGACAACCATCTCATGCAGACATGTTTTGAGTATTTTGTCATTTTCTAGATTGCACAATGCTTTTATTTCCTTGAACTTGGTGCTTGCTAGACTTTTCAAGGTAGCAATAGACTGGTACAAACAAGTCCACTGGAGGGAATGGCAACTTGCCCCTTTCTCTGCAGCCAGACCCAAGAAGAAAGATATCTGGGTTTTCTTTCTTCACAAAGGAAATAACACCATGGTGTGCTCCCATCATCACTGCTGCATTATTGGCACAGTGGTTAGCACTGCTGCCTCACGGCGCCGAGGTCCCAGGTTCGATCCCACAACCCAAGATGTGCAGGGTAGGTGGATTGGCCACGCTAAATTGCTCCTTAATTGGAATTGGGTACTCTAAATTTTTTTTAAATAATAATGAAAAATCACTGCTGCATTCTCTGCAGAAGAGCAGATCACTTTTTTCCAAGGTAATTTTGCTCGAGAACATTTTTCCAGAAGTTGGAAAATGTTTTTGCTGCTTAATCTCTATTTCGTTGTCACCGTTTCAGGCAGCACACTGATCACCCTGTTCACATCTGCGTCAAAGGTACAATAATAGGACAGAGTTGTTCCTCTGCACCACAGCCAGAACTCCCATCGGTTGATATGGAGACAGGGTTTGCTGATTTTCTCAAGGATGTCACCTTTCGACTCTTGGCCTAGAGTCTTGGCAATTGCTGTTTTCTTGGCACGGCGTGAAGCAAACTTAGGAGCAATTGAACTGTCCGGAAACATCACTTTCACTAGATCAGTCAAATGATTGGCAGCCACATTGTGCTCAATCAGAAAATGTGTCATCAAAGATCCAAGAATACAAATATCTGGGTTTTCTTTCTTCACAAAGGAAGTAACACCTTGTGGTACTCCCATCATTACTGCTGCATTCTCCTCTTATGGCGGAGTAGTCTTTCTGCTGCATGAAAAGTTTGATGTCGCGGGTGCTTTCCGAAACTTGTGCCACAGCATGATGTTTCTTGGATCTCATATGTGCCTGTATGTCATCTGCTCCTCCGTGAACGATGCTGAAGTCCGATGAGCAGACATTATATTGTGCAGTGTATTCATCCTTTGTCGATTGTGCGATAATAATAAAGGACCACCTTGATGTATAGTTCTTCTTGAAAGTTTGTTTTCCAGATTTAGCACCAAATAATGAAGTTGTGATCGCTACTCAACATTACGTTATCCAGTTATGTATTTTTTATAAATGATTAAGGATAGATTCCTGATTCCCAGAGAGCACAATAGAACCAAAGGCTACCATCCTAACAACTACCAAATATTTTTCAAATTACATCACATCACGCCACACAATTTCCAATGCTGTGCAGGCCTTCGATGATGTAGATGATCTACACATGTGACTATGTGTGTGTGTGTGTGTGTGATTGTGTGTGAATGATTGTGTGTATGATTGTGTGATTGTGAAAGAGCGAGAGATTGTGAGTGTGTGTGAATGTGCGTGTGATTGTATGCATGTGCGTGTGAGCATGTGTGTCTGTCTGTATATGTGTCGGTGTGCGTGAGATTGTGTCGGTGTGTGTGAGTGTGTGTGAGAGTCTGTGTGTGTGAGTGTGACTGAGTGTGAGAGCGCGTCTGAGAGTGTATGTGACTGTGTGTGTATGTGCGTGTGATTGTGTGCTTGTATGTGTCTGGATGCGGGTCGGTGTGTCTGAGATTACATCGGTGTGTGTGAGAGACTGTGTGAGATTGTGTGATTGTGTGAGCATGTGTGTGTGAGCGTGTGTGTGTGAGCGTGTGTGTGTGAGCGTGTGTGTGTGAGCGTGTGTGTGTGAGCGTGTGTGTGTGAGCGTGTGTGTGTGAGCGTGTGTGTGTGAGCGTGTGTGTGAGCGTGTGTGTGTGAGCGTGTGTGTGAGAGCGTGTGTGTGTGAGCGTGTGTGTGAGCGTGTGTGTGAGAGCGTGTGTGTGTGAGCGTGTGTGTGAGCGTGTGTGAGCGCGTGTGTGCGAGAGCGTGCATGTGTGTGTGTGTGAGTGTGTGTGAGTGCGAGAGTGTGTGTGAATGAGAGAGAGATTGTGTGTGTCTGTGTGGGGGGTGGGGGGAGAGGAGGTGTGTATGGTGGGTGTGTGTGAGTGGGGCTGCAGCCATTGTCAAGAAAAGCAGCCGCTACAGCGAGCGCCAAATAGCGAAATGTTGCGGGAGGAATGCATTCGCTTGTCAATCAATTCCTCTTCACGAACCCCCCCACCCCAAAGCTCACCAATCCTTTACAGGGAACTCCCTCTTAATATTTTCTTTTTCCCCCACCTCCCCCAAAAAACTCCTCTTGATTAAATTACTCTCCGTCAGTGTAGGATTTGACCGAGGGCTGCAGTGGATTCCGTGTTTAAACCCGAGAAATCGCATTGCCGTATTCCAGCCGATTTTCCATATAAAATACGGAAAATCTGTGCTCGTTGGCAGCACTGTCAAAGTGTTTAGAGTTAAAGCGACAATCGCAGTAACTCAATTTAAAGTGGGACAGCAGACTTCCGAGGGAGGCAAAATGTTTGATGTCATTTTAATACAGTTTGTGAATCGAGAGTTAAAGTAACTATGAGCAGTTTGCAGAGCAGTCAAGACCCAGAAATCCAATCAGGGTTGGTGTGAAATCCTGGACTGGATCAGAAGCTTTGTTTGAGTGTGTTATTTGTAAAACCTGGACTAGATTTGAGAATGTAAACCGCCAAGGGAAAACATTATTTGCAGAGCAGTCAAGACCCAGAAATCCAATCAGGGTTGGTGTGAAATCCTGGACTGGATCAGAAGCTTTGTTTGAGTGTGTTATTTGTAAAACCTGGACTAGATTTGAGAATGTAAACCGCCAAGGGAAAACATTATTATGAGGGAATTTAATGATTTTAAAAGTGTATTTCTGGGAGTGGATTAGGAAATTATCACATGACCATCATCTGGGGGATTCGGAGGAGAAATCCACAGAACACTAACTTGAGTTCAGAGCGGAATGTGTGTATTTGACCACAGTCATCATGTCTGCTTAGAAGGGACTGTGTGTGATATTGAGGACATTTTAGATTAAAATGAACATTGTAATCTGTGGGCATTTGTTGAGCTCAGGCGGAGTAAAAGACTGTTGTATTATAATCCAATTTTTTTCATGTTTAATAAATGCTTTTTTTCATGTTGTTAAAACTAATTAGCAGCACTGTGACTCTGCCCTTCCACGTTTTATAAAGCAAAGTAAAAGTTACGGTCTTTTGAGCCTGGGTTCCATTCTGGGATCTTCCCATCCAGTTATAACATCAACTGGGAACGTAACAAGTTTTTAAAAAAATCTATTCTTAATGGGATGTGAGCATCACTGATAAAAGCCACTTATGTCAGACCAGGTAACGGCAGCGGACTTCCTTCCCAACAGGACATTTGTGAACCAGATATTTATTTTGCAACTATCAGTGATAGTTTCCTAGCACCATTACATGACGAGCTTTTTATTCCAGATTCGTTAATGAATTGAATTCAAATTCCACCAGCTGCTGAGGTGGGATCTGAGCCCATGTCCACATAGCATTAGTCTGGAATTACTAGCCCAGCAGAATTATCACTATGCCGCCATCTCTCCCTGTTCACCCCCACCCTGGTCAATCTCAAAGGGCTGGAGGGCCTCCTTTTTTTTTTTTTTTAAAAGAATGTTTTTATTGGGTTTTATACATGGTACATTTACAGATGTACAGACAGAGAAACCAAAAGGAAATAACGAAAACGCTACATAACTAAAAAGCCACGGGGTGGGAAATAAAAACAGAGTGTGTGTAAATATATAGAGAAGCAATGAGGAGAAAATTTCATTATACATGCCATTGGGGAAGGGGGAGGGGGGGGTTCTTACCCCTTCTTTTCTGTTTTGTTTTAAATACATACAGGCAAAACAAAACTGGGTGGGAGGGGTGCCTGGGTGGTGCCCCAGATGTTACTTGCTTCACCCGGTCGGTTTTTAAAATGTTTTTGTGCGTTTGCCTCTACATCGGCCATCTGTCGTTCCTCCTGTACTTTTGTACTCTGTTGCCCTGCTGTGTTTGTTGTGGTCGTTGTCATTTCCCGTGCTCCCCTTCCAGTTTATGTTCTTCCCCTCTCTTTCCTTCCCTCAGGTATTCTCCTACCCTTGTCCTTCTTCCTTCCGTGCCCCACTACCACCCTCCCACCCGCCTCCCCTCCCTCTCTGCAGCAACCCTTTCTTTTCAGCTGTGTTTTGGCCACGTCTTGCACTGCCCCCCCCCTCTCTTTTCTCATGTCTTGGCTACTTTCCCCTGGTTTTTGGCTACTTGATTATCTATTTGTTGGCCACACACAGGTCCCGGAACAGTTGACTGAATGGCTCTCTTCCTATCCCCGGATGGTAAATTAGATTTTCTCCATTTGGAGAAAAAGGTCGAACAGCCAGTCTGCAGCTTTAGGTGGTGCTGCTGACTGCCGGCTGAGCAGGATTCTACAATGAGCGATCAGGGAAGCAAAGGCAAGGGTGTCCGCCCTCCTCCCCATGAAGAGAACTGGCTGTTCTGATACCCCTACGACCGCCACTTTCGGGCAGGGCTCCACCCACATCTCCACCACTTTGGACATTGCCTCGAAGGAGGCTGTCCAGTACCCAGCAAGACTGGGGCAAGACCAGAACATGTGGGCGTAGTTGGCTGGGTCTCCTTGGCACCGTTCACATTTTTCCTCCACTTCCGGGAAGAACCTACGCATTCGGGTTCTCGCTAAGTGGGCTCTGTGTACCACCTTTAGTTGCGTCTTGCACACGTGGAGGTGGAGTTGACCCTATGTAGTGCTTTGCTCCAGCATTCCCACCCAATTTCGAGGCCCAAGTCTTCCTCCCATTTCCTCATCGTCGCCAGTACAATGTCAGCCCTCTCTATCAGTCATTCGTACATGTCGCTATAGTTTCCTCTACCTAGGATGTTTGCGTCCAGTAATTCTTCCAGTAGCGTCTGTCACAGTGGTCGCGGGTATGTCATTGTCTCCTTCCGTAGGAAGTTTTTAAGCTGCAGGTATCGGATTTCATTGTCCTTAGCTAGCTGGAATCTTTCTGTCAGTTCGTCCAGTGTTGTGACCCTGCCGTCGGTGTGTAGTCCCCTGACTGTCAGTGTCCCACCGTCCTGTCTCCACCTTTTAAAGGTGGCGTCAGTGAGTGCTGGCGAGAACCTATGACATTTCAGTCAGGCCAGATTGCTGCTGTAACTGGTTCCAGGTTTGGAGGGTGCCTACCACCACTGGGTTGCTGGAGTGTTTTATGGGTGGGGATGGGAGTGCTGCTGTGGCGAGGGCCCGGAGCGAGATCCCCCTGCAGGAGGCCTTCTCCGCGCACACGAAAGGGCCTCCTATTGACCTCACGAGCCCATCCACAATTCTTAATTGAACGGACTCCCTAGGCACTAATTAGCCAGTTTGCAAAACGTTGCTGTGAGTCTCAGGTGCAATGCAGGGTCAGAATCCGAAAATGTTCCAGATGTCAAGGTCACAGCCCCAAAATGAAAATTCAGTCCAATCTCTTTAGCAATTGTCACAAGGACTTAGAATGGGAATGTTTCAATGGGTTGGTTAAAATGCATTCAGCATCACGTGGAATGTGAGAGGGCTGAACGGGCCGATTAAGAGGGCACGGGTACTCGCACACCTAAAAAAACTTAAGGCAGATGTGGTTATGCTGCAGGAGACGCATCTGAAACTGATAGACCAGGTCAGACTTCGCAAAGGATGGGTGGGGCAGGTGTTTCATTCGGGGCTAGACGCAAAAAACAGGGGGGGTGGCTATACTAGTGGGGAAGCGGGTAATGTTTGAGGCAAAGACCATAGTGGCGGATAGTGGGGGCAGATACGTGATGGTGAGAGGCCGATTGCAAGGGGAGGCGGTGGTTTTAGTGAACGTAAATGCCCCGAACTGGGATGATGCCAATTTTATGAGGCGTATGTTGGGACGCATCCCGGACCTAGAGGCGGGAAAGTTGGTAATGGGTGGAGATTTTAATACGGTGCTGGACCCAGGGCTGGACAGATCGAGGTCCAGGACCGGAAGGAGGCCGGTTGCAGCTAGGGTGCTCAAGGACTTTATGGAGCATAGACCCCTGGAGATTTAGTAGACCTAGGAGTAAGGAGTTTTCGTTTTTCTCCTATGTCCACAAAGTCTATTCACGGATAGACTTTTTTGTTTTGGGAAGGGCACTGATCCCGAAGGTGACGGGGACGGAGTACACGGCTATAGCTATTTCGGACCACGCTCCACATTGGGTGGACCTGGAGATGGGGGAGGAAAAAGAACAGCACCCACCCTGGAGAATGGACATGGGATTATTGGCAGATGAGGGGGTGTGTTTAAGGGTGAGGGGGTGTATTGAAAGGTACTTGGAACTCAATGACAATGGGGAGGTTCAGGTGGGAGTGGTCTGGGAGGCGTTGAAGGCTGTGGTTAGAGGGGAGCTGATATCTATCAGGGCACATAAAGGAAAGCAGGAGGGTAGGGAAAGGGAGCCGTTGTTGAAAGAACTTTTGAGGGTGGACAGACAATATGCGGAGGCACCGGAGGAGGGACTATACAGGGAAAGGCAAAGGCTACATGTAGAATTTGACTTGTTGACTACGGGTAATGCAGAGGCACAATGGAGGAAGGCACAGGGTGTACAGTATGAATATGGGGAGAAGGCGAGCAGGTTGCTGGCCCACCAACTGAGGAAAAGGGGAGCAGCGAGGGAGATAGGGGGGGTGAGAGATGAGGAGGGAGAGATGGAGCGGGGAGCGGAGAGAGTGAATGGAGTGTTCAAGGCATTTTATGAAAGATTATATGAAGCTCAGCCCCCGGAAGGGAAGGAGAGAATGATGTGCTTTCTGGATCAGCTGGAATTTCCTAAGGTGGAGGAGCAGGAGAGGGCGGGACTGGGAGCACAGATTGAGACGGAGGAAGTAGTGAAAGGGATTGGAAGCATGCAGGCGGGGAAGGCCCTGGGACCAGACGGATTCCCAGTGGAATTCTATAGGAAATATATGGACTTGCTGGTCCCGCTACTGATGAGAACCTTTAATGAGGCTAGGGAAAGGGGGCAGCTGCCCCCGACTATGTCAGAGGCAACGATATCGCTCCTCCTAAAGAAGGAAAAAGACCCGCTGCAATGCGGGTCCTATAGGCCCATTTCCCTCCTGAATGTGGATGCTAAGATTCTGGCCAAGGTAATGGCAACGAGGATAGAGGATTGTGTCCCGGGGGTGGTTCATGAGGACCAAACTGGGTTTGTGAAGGGGAGACAGTTGAACACAAATATACGGAGGCTGCTAGGGGCAATGATGATGCCCCCACCAGAGGGGGAAGCGGAGATAGTGGTGGCGATGGATGCCGAGAAAGCATTTGATAGAGTGGAGTGGGATTATTTGTGGGAGGTGCTGAGGAGATTTGGCTTTGGAGATGGGTATATCAGATGGGTACAGTTGCTGTATAGGGCCCCGATGGCGAGCGTGGTCACGAATGGACAGGGGTCTGATTATTTTCGGCTCCATAGAGGGACGAGGCAGGGATGTCCTCTGTCCCAGTTATTGTTTGCATTGGCGATTGAGCCCCTGGCCATAGCATTGAGGGGTTCCAGGAAGTGGAGGGGAGTACTCAGGGGAGGAGAAGAACACCGGGTATCTCTGTATGCGGATGATTTGTTGTTGTATGTGGCGGACCCGGCGGAGGGGATGCCAGAGATAATGCGGATACTTGGGGAGTTTGGGGATTTTTCAGGGTATAAATTGAACATGGGGAAAAGTGAGTTGTTCGTGGTGCATCCAGGGGAGCAGAACAGGGAAATAGAGGATTTACCGTTGAGAAAGGTAACAAGGGACTTCCGGTACTTGGGGATCCAGATAGCCAAGAATTGGGGTACATTACACAGGCTTATTTTAACGCGGTTGGTGGAACAGATGGAGGAGGACTTTAAGAGATGGGACATGGTGTCCCTGTCACTGGCAGGTAGGGTGCAGGCGGTTAAAATGGTGGTGCTCCCGAGATTCCTTTTTGTGTTTCAGTGCCTCTCGGTGGTGGTCACGAAGGCTTTTTTCAAGAGAATCGAGAAGAGTATTATGAGTTGTGTGTGGGCCGGGAAGACCCCGAGAGTGAGGAGGGGATTTCTGCAGCGTAGTAGGGACAGGGGGGGGGGTTGGCACTACCGAGCCTAAACGACTATTACTGGGCCGCCAATGTTTCAATGGTGTGTAAGTGGATGGGAGAAGGGGAGGGAGCAGCGTGGAAGAGATTGGAGAGGGCGTCCTGCAAGGGGACTAGCCTACAAGCAATGGTGACGGCACCATTGCCGTTCTCACCGAAGAAATACACCACAAGCCCGGTGGTGGTGGCTACATTGAAAATTTGGGGGCAGTGGAGACAGCATAGGGGAAAGACGGGATAAGAAATAACCATAGGTTTGTTCCGGGGATCTGTTCGTAGATGGGACGTTTGCGAGTCTGGGTGCGCTGACGGAAAAATATGGGTTGCCCCAAGGGAATGCATTTCGGTATATGCAACTGAGGGCTTTCGCGAGGCAACAGGTGAGGGAATTCCCGCAGCTCCCGACGCAGGAGGTGCAGGATTGAGTGATCTCAGAGACATGGGTGGGGGATGGTAAGGTGTCGGACATATATAGGGAAATGAGGGACGAGGGGGAGATCATGGTAGATGAGCTGAAAGGGAAATGGGAAGAAGAGCTGGGGGAGGAGATTGAGGAGGGGCTGTGGGCTGACGCCCTACGTAGGGTAAACTCATCGTCCTCATGTGCCAGGCTAAGCCTGATACAATGCAAGGTTCTACACAGGGCGCATATGACTGGAGCACGGCTCAGTAAATTTTTTGGGGTAGAGGATAGGTGTGGGAGATGCTCGAGAAGCCCAGCGAATCACACCCACATGTTCTGGTCATGCCCAGCACTACAGGGGTTCTGGGTGGGGGTGGCAAAGGTGCTTTTGAAGGTGGTGGGGGTCCGGGTCGAACCAAGCTGGGGGTTGGCTATATTCGGGGTTGCAGAAGAGCCGGGAGTGCAGGAGGCGAGAGAGGCTGATGTTTTGGCCTTTGCGTCCCTAGTAGCCCGGCGCAGGATATTGTTAATGTGGAAGGAAGCCAAACCCCCAGGCGTGGAGACCTGGATAAACGACATGGCAGGGTTTATAAAGTTAGAACGGATCAAGTTCGTATTAAGGGGTTCGGCTCAAGGGTTCACCAGGCGGTGGCAACCGTTCGTCAACTACCTCACAGAAAGATAGAGGGAATGGAAAAGAAGAAGACAACAGCAGCAACCCAAGGGGGGGGGGGGGGGGGGGGGGAAGAGAACCGGACGGACTCTCAGGGATGTCATTGTATATGTATAGACACTTGTATTAGGTAATGTATATTGGATTGTATCTTTGGAGAGTAACTATTTTTGACAAGGCAGTTGCCACTCAGTTTTGTTTCTGTTTTTGTTTATATATTATTTATTTATTTGTTTAAAATTGGCCACGGTTATTTATATTGCTTTGTTGTTGTTCAAAAGAAAAACTATGTACTGTTATGTTTGGCCACAAAATTTTGAATAAAATATATATTTTTTTAAAAATGCATTCAGCAAGCAGAAAGGGAACCTACACCACATTTAACTTTAAGGAAAAGATAGCCAATTTAATATTGTTCCAAGTCATCCCGTAACTGAAATATGGTAGAGTCCAGAAGTAGCTAGTTAACATTTATTGCAAAGGCTTCAGAGGTTTAAATCAAATGCACTGCTTTCAGTTCAAATTAGCAGTAGCATGAGAAGGGATTGATGTAACATTAAATTCTGCAAACATGACAACAAAACAAGAATATCAATTCATTAATAGATAACTTCTGTAATTATTTAGCCTCAAAAGAGTATTCGCAAGCTTCAATACTTCATAGTGATTTTCATGTGCAGATCAAACATGCAAAGCAAAATACTTTCAATAATTTAACTGACTTTAAACCATTACACGTGATAAACTATACACTTACTAAAAATACAAAGTTATATACCTTGCACCTTGCAAGTAGCAACAGATTTATATTTTATGACCATTGCAGAGTTTTAAACTCTGGGTCAAAAAAGGATTTTTCCTAAGAAGTTTGGCGGTTTGGAAAGGGATGGTACAGGGGTGGGTAGAGCATTGGTGTCCTTATATGCCGATGACATGTTGTTATACGTGTTGGAACCAAGTGTGTCAATAGGGGGAATATTGGAGCTGCTTCGGGTGTTTGGGTCTTTCTCAGAGTACAAATTAAATCTAGACAAGTGTGAGTATTTTGTGGTGCCTCGGCCGGGGGTGGGGACAGGGATGGGGAGGCTGCCATTCCGTAGGGCAGGGACTCACATTAGATACCTAGGGGTGTTGGTTGCTCGGGATTGGGGGGGCTCCGTAGATACAACATTTCTAGTTTGGTAGGGAGGGTGAAAGCTGATCTGGCAAGGTGGGATGGTCTCCCTCTGTCACTGGCGGGTCGGGTACAGGCTGTTAAAATGAACGTGTTGCCGCGGTTTTTGTTTATTTTCCAATGCCTGCCTATTTTCCTACCAAAGGCAAATTTTTGAGAGATTGAAGGAAGGATTACCTCGTTCATATGGATTGGATTGGATTTGTTTATTGTCACGTGTACTGAGGTACAGTGAAAAGTATTTTTCTGCGAGCAGCTCAACAGATCATTAAGTACATGAGAAGAAAAGGGAATAAGAAAATACATAATAGGGCAACACAACATATACAATGTAACTACATAAGCACTGGCATCGGATGAAGCATACAGGGTGTAGTGTTAATGAAATCAGTCCATAAGAGGGTCATTTAGGAGTCTGGTGACAGTGGGGAAGAAGCTGTTTTTGAGTCTGTTCGTGCGTGTTCTCAGACTTCTGTATCTCCTGCCCAATGGAAGAAGTTGGAAGAGTGAGTAAGCCGGGTGGGAGGGATCTTTGATTATACTGCCCGCTTTCCCCAGGCAGCGGGAGGTGTAGATGGAGTCAATGGATGGGAGGCAGGTTCGTGTGATGGACTGGGCGGTGTTCACGACTCTCTGAAGTTTCTTGCGGTCCTGGGCCGAGCAGTTGCCATACCAGGCTGTGATGCAGCCTGATAGGATGCTTTCTATGGTACATCTGTAAAAGTTGGTAAGAGTCAATGTGGACATGCCGAATTTCCTTAGTTTCCTGAGGAAGTATAGGCGCTGTTGTGCTTTCTTGGTGGTAGCGTCGACGTGGGTGGACCAGGACAGATTTTTGGAGATGTGCACCCCTAGGAATTTGAAACTGTTAACCATCTCCAACTCGGCCCCGTTGATGCTGACAGGGGTGTGTACAGTACTTTGCTTCCTGAAGTCAATTACCAGCTCTTTAGTTTTGCTGGCATTGAGGGAGAGATTGCTGTCACTACACCACTCCACGAAGTTCTCTATCTCCCTCCTGTATTCGGACTCATCGTTGTTCGAGATCCGGCCCACTATGGTCGTATCGTCAGCAAACTTGTAGATGGAGTTGGAACCAAGTTTTGCCACACAGTCGTGTGTGTACAGGGAGTAGAGTAGGGGGCTAAGTACGCAGCCTTGCGGGGCGCCGGTGTTGAGGACTATTGTGGGGGAGGTGTTGTTGTTCATTCTTACTGATTGTGGTCTGTTGGTCAGAAAATCGAGGACCCAGTTGCAGAGTGGGGAGCCAAGTCCTAGGTTTTGGAGCTTTGATATGAGCTTGGCTGGGATTATGGTGTTGAAGGCGGAGCTATAGTCAATAAATAGGAGTCTAATGTAGGAGTCCTTGTTTTCGAGATGCTCTAGGGACGAGTGTAGGGCCAGGGAAATGGTGTCTGATGTGGACCGGTTGCAGCGGTATGCGAATTGCAGTGGATCAAGGCGTTCTGGAAGTTTGGAGGTGATGCGCTTCATGATCAACCTCTCGAAGCACTTCATTACGACTGAAGTCAGGGCCACTGGTCAGTAGTCATTGAGGCACGTTGCCTGGTTCTTCTTTGGTACCGGTGTGATGGTGGTCTTCTTGATGGGGAGAGAAGGTGGCCAGAGTTAGATTGGTGCTATCACAGAGAGGAAGGCAGGCAGGGGGTTTAAGTCTTCCGAACCTAATGTATTATTACTAGGTGGCGAATGTGGAGACGGTACTGAACTGGGTCAGAGGGGTTGATTCTCAGTGGGTCAGAATGGAGGAGAGTTTGGGTAGGGGGTCGGGATTGAAGGCGCTAGCAATTGCGCCGCTCCCGACAGCTCCAGGGAAATACTCAGGGTGTCCAGTAGTAATAGCTTCGTTGAGAATTTGGAGGCAATTTCACCAGCAATTTCACTTCGGGTTGGGGGCAGTGTCAAGGGAAATGCTGATTCGGGGGAACCATAGATTTGAGCCAGGGAAGTGGGATGGAAATTTTCAGAGATGGGAGGAGAAAGGCATTAGGGCATTAAAAGATTTGTTTCTTGGGGGTTGGTTTGCAGTACTGAAGGAGCTGGGAGCAAAGTATGGGCTGGAGCAGGAGGAAATATTTAGATACATGCAGGTTCGAGACTTTGCCAGGAAGGAAATACAGAGCTTCCTGGTAGAGCCGGCCTCCACATTGCTGGCAGAGGTGCTGACAACAGGGGGACTGGAGAAGGAGATAGTGTCGGCGGTTTACGGGGTTATTTTGGAAGAGGAGAAGGCACCGCTGGAAGGGATCAAGGCAAAGTCGGCGGGAGGGGGGGGGGGCCGCAAACCACATTCATACGTTTTGGTCCTGTCCAAAGCTGGAGGATTACTGGAAGGAGGTTTTTAGGGTAATCTCTAAAGTGGTGCACGTAAAACTGGACCCAGGCCCCCGGGAGGCCATATTAGAAATGTTACTGCAACACTAAGACACTTTGTATACTGAGGGATTAAACTCTCTCATCTGATTTTCCATTCTCCCTGTCCCCTTTCCTCCCCACTCCATACCCCAATTCCTCCCACAGATGGGAGACATTCCACCTTCTTGCAAAGAACATAAGTCAAGAGATGAGAAAGTAAGAGAAGCAGAGTTCAAAGCTGTTATCTGTCCACATGTTCTTTGTCTCCACGTCCCTCAAAAATTAGCTTTAGGTTTCTGTGAGCTTTAGATAGTGTTTGCTGTTGAGGCATAGCTGCTCTGATGTGCTGCCGACTGGACTGCTTGCGGCGCACGCGACTGCCAACCTTTACTAGCGGTGGTGGTGACAAAGTTAGGGGTGGCTGGGGTTGGGGAGGAAAATATGACAGTAAAGATAAGGGAAGTCCAATGACAAAGCTGCCCTTGTTGGAGGGCTTGGGGAGTTGGGTAGGACAGCAGGGGAGGAGGAGGGGATGGCAGGAGACTGATGGAATGGGGATGACATGGGAAGGATGGAATGGTATGGGGGTTTAAGAAAGTATTGATGCAATAAAGATACTAATTTCACAGCAAATGTAAACGTCAAATGGAAGGGCGATCACTGCACGGGGGGCGGGTGGGGAGGGCTCATTACTACCTGCACTGCACACGTTTTGTAGGTATTGGTTAGCTTATGCAAGAACATTTGCTGGATATGGTCTGTGATTAATAAAAATTCAAGCCGGCAAAAGTTGCATTTTTGTCTTCACTAATAACGTCATGAAAATTCAACGTTTTCATAATTCCATAAATATTTTTAATATACTGAATGTACAGCATGCATAACCCAAAGTTAACACCTCAGCTTGCTCAATAATAAATGCATGGTGATAAGATAATAAATCATTTCCTTTCAAAGAAAAGCATTCTACGGCTAGGCATTTCTCAAAATATCCATAGAGGGCGCTATTAAGTAAGTAAATACATTGGTTTTGATTTTTAAAAAGCAAAAGCTACAGCCAATTTTTAAATAACTGATTTAAGTATTAATTTTATTGCATAAATTTACAAAGTAGGCTGAAATGAAGACACAAAGTTACAAACTTTGTACATAATCACACAACATCAAGATGTTAAACTAAAACACTCAAAATATTTCCAGCATGTCTTAAATGAGCACCAATCCCCTCTCTCATTAACTTATAATTAACACTGCCAAAAGTCCAATGAATATTACTGAAGTACATGAAACTGGGCTGGTATGTGTAACGTTCACAAGCCACCCATAGCTGTGCTTTGCTGAAGTGAAGATTTAATTTACAGCTTCTCTCAGGCACTCCACTGCTTTCAACTTCAAGAAAATAGCAGCATTATGATGACACTAAACAGAATTATGATTCAGAGCACCTGCGGTAAATTACAATACCTGCTTAACAGGCAAATAAAAACAGTTTCCTCATTTTTATGTGCAAGGGGAGTGCTTTAAATGAGATTTTAAAGGCACAAAACACAACCATGTTTCTTTGTTATTTTCCAGAGCAATTTTATAGCATCTTTATCTCATAAACTTTGCAATGATAACAGTACCTGTCCACATAGAAAGGGAAACAAAACTTGGTCAATGTCTGCAGAACTTCCTGTGGAGAGAAAACAGAGAATTTATACATCTTATGGGGCCCAATAAATCTAATATTAACTACACCATACAATTACAGCCTCCTCTCCCGCTAACCCCCACTCCCCACCCTCCTCCCTTGCTCCATGACAAAATGGGAGACAGATCAAGAGATAGGGCACACATCATTTACAGAAAGAAGCAATGAGCAGTCAATTACTGGTTATAAGAAACAATATCAACCTTCATTAAAAATGGGAAAAATTGATCAAGATTCACACATGGACAGGCTGCAGGGGTTACCTCGCGCAATCTCCCAGGGGGATTGGAGGTTGAGATGCTGAGAGTTAACACCTCCCCTGGGGCTCTCTTCAGCTTGGCCATATGGATCATACTAAATAACACCAAACCACATGGGCTTATCTTGGCCCAGACTGCCACTCCTGCCAGAGCTTTGGCTGTTACCTAGAAACAGCGGCTGATGGGATTAGAAAACCAATGGCAGAGTATGTGGTTTGGACAAAAGACAAGACCACAAAATGCAGCATCACCTTTCTCCGGTCTCATTTTATTGTTTAAGCAATGCAAAATGGTAGGCACATGAAATGTTTTAAGCACATGGAACTATTTTACAACACAAAGGTTTTTTTTTTTTAATTGTTTGCTTTTTAAGTTACATGCCACCATGCCACTGCAACATTTGATTAATAAAATTTTAAAGGATACATAATTTTTTGAAAACGTCTCGTGGTCAAGTTTCAAAACCCTACTGCTGAGACAATGCAATCAATGAATATGCTGGAGAGCACAGAACCTGTGTAAGCAAGGAAGGGGTCGAAAGGACAGAAATTGTTTTGGGGAAAATCAAGGGTACTCTACACTTGCTGAAAACCCATTTTAAAATCCAACTCAAACAGCAAATGGAAGATTTCTAATATCGGAACTCTTTCCACTTCTGTAAAAATATGCATGTTGGACTATATCACATTCAATATGTTTATCTGACATTTTAACCAACATCGAGAATTTCTAAAAATTGTAAATTTAGTTTCCGTGAAATAATCTTTATAGATATAACCGTTATAATCCATAATGTCACATAAAATACATTTCCTACAATGCATTGATATAGTAGCACATCAAGAAACAAATAAAATGGCTTTGCAAGTATGTTAAAATTCATTTCACCATTTATCTGTTTCATAATATCAATCCTTTTTTAAAATGGCTTTTTCTTAAATCTATTCACATTCAGATGGGGCAAAATATTTTTTTTAATCCTCATTATAGTAAGCTAGCACTTGTGTTTGCAGCTTACAAACCTTGTCGTTTACATTACACAAATAATTTTCATAAAATGGTTTGTAATGTTAATTACATTTTCACTTTATATTCATATATTTTACATGTGGATGAGAAATAGCTAATTAAATTTTCTTGTGGTCCCAGAGAACCAGTTCAAGCTGTGGCTGGATTGCCTAAAGCCAATTTGAACCTTCCTGATAAATTAAACATTATTTTGCACACGTAACAGTTCTCTTACCAGTACTCTTGAATGTCGAACACTGAATTTCTAGCAGTAACTTAGGTTAAACAGCAATGCGCTTAGTAATGCAGTCATCGCAAATCATGCAAAATATTTTATTCCCACAAGTTTTCCTACAGAAATATTTATTCTAAATCATAAAATGGGATGCAGTTGTAACCATTGCTCTAATCAAATGACAGCAAAGAATCACACTTGTGATCCATTATTCCATTTAATCCATCAACCACATGTTGCAACAGATCGGCCATTTACTAACTATCTTTGGTATCTTTACATAAACTCTTACAGTTAGAAGCAATCAATTTCTTCTGCTGCAAAAGTAAACTCACTTCATGATAGAACCATTTCAGAGGCAGGGCAAAGCAGCTGATACAATATTGCATGCTATAATCACACGAGGCTCTATCACACGAGGCACTAATTAGCCCTTCTTCCACTTTCCAGGAAGTCTTGTACTCTTCACTGCAATATATTATTGATTGTATTTGCTCATACCTTTCTGCAATTACAAACCCGTTCCAATGCACTACAAAACATTAAGGCCACTCGTTCAGCACATAAGAACTACTTAATGTCTTGTAAGTTCAGATACCTAAGTTTACCAATTAGCTTTTGATACTCTTTTGGCATACCATCCACTTTAGTGAGAATATTTTACAAAGAACATGGTAGCAATTAAATATCTGAGCATCGTTAAAAAGGATTTTAAGAGACTGGATTGTTTGTTGTTCACAAATACTACATTATGGAGGAAACTTGCATTCGCAGAGAAGTGTACATATAGTCCAATTTTGAAGGTTTAAAGGGATATTATATTATACTTCATAAAATCTGTACTGTACAGACCACCATGCATTAATAAAATACAGGGTGGAGCATGTATCTATGGACTATGAATTGGGCAGAAAATAATTCCATTCAATTAAATGCACTCAAATAGTTTTCGTAGTTGAAATCAACATGGTTTTTTTGTGCACGTTAAATTTGAAAAATAGAGCCAGCTATGTGAAGTAATGTCAACTGAATGTAGAAAAGCACTCTCGAGAAAATGCAAGTTGCATTTTACACAAGTAACTTACACATTACCCTAAACAATGAATCAACCAAGCCTGGTGAGGTTTGAACAAAGATAATGGAACAGAGGGTTTATCATCGTGTGTGCACTACACACAAGTACTGTGCATTTAAAAAAATTATTTTGTTTAGAAAATTGCATCAAAAATTACTGCAATGAAATAGCTTTCACATAGTGGTAGCAAAGCTTTTGGATTGTGTTCTACACCTTTTTTTCAGGATTCCAAGACTATCCTTTTTTCCCTGAAAATCCAATTGTTTCCTATTTCAACAACCATTTATTTTGTGATCTGATTTCAAGCTTGTTATTTTGAACAGGAAACTGGTATATACCAAGCAGTCACATTTGCAAAGAGTAGGGCATGATCCATGTCTCTTGTGGGATTCAAAGCAGCCATGTCACTGCTGGCTATAGGACATGCACCACCTGTCTCCATTCCCCCAGGTTCCACTCTTTTCATTATCAAACTACCGCTGACATTATAAGCTTCACATGCACTGTCTAAAATCCTTACCAATCAATATTTTCAACCGTACACATATTGATGACTGCAGCTCATTGATTAAGTTAGCTTCAACTGCAAAGTTTTAAGCAAAAATACTTAAAGATGCTGACTTCAAACAAAATGCTGCTGTGCTAAACATTCAATTGATCATGAATTTATGCTTCTCGTCCATATTAATGAAGTTTTCATTTACTTTCAAAAATCAAGAATCAATATACATTAATGGAGTGGATTTACAATATAGTGGAAAATATATCTTCCAAACCTGATAGCTAAAAGGACAAGCTTTTTGTTGTCCCCTGATCAGCACAATAAACCAGATGTAAATGTTTTTAAACATATACTATCCTCTGCCCAGGCACAGAACTCGGAGCAAAAAGAATATACCTCCAGTTGCTCAATGGTGTGAATGCCGTAGCAATTAAATAAGAGGGTCACTGTCACGATAGTATACCTCGTCGAAAAAAATCATTCTACTCATTTCTTCCAATTTCTTTACATCAAACAACTTTAGGAAGCTCCACTTTGCATCTAAAATTCCCCCAGGTTGATGACTGGATTTCGATTTGTGTTAATTGAGCCACCTTGAACCACTGCATTTAGCTCAGTAACACCTCAAGCCTGTTCTTCCATTAGGCCAATAACATGCACTATTTAAAATAGAGGTTCAGAAAAGGGAAAAAACAGCATCAGTCATAGTTTTCAGAGGGTATTATTTCATGGCATTGCTGGTGACGACGGTCACTGATTAGTTAGCTTTCTTAGTTCAATTCTGAAAAATCCCAGCATTAACCAGTTGCATTTGAAAATTATCTATGTGCTTTTCAGTTTATTTACAAATAGCTTGTTTAAAATGTGAGGGTTAACAACAGCATTGGGGAACTTTATCCAAGGCATTCTAAGCCCCAAAATGAGCGATAAATGCAATCTTTCATGGAAAGCTTTTTTTATGTTTCATAATATTTGATGGCCAGTTAACAGTAATTTTTTTTTTAAATGAGTGTCATACTTAAACCAAATGCAAATGTAACCGACTCTGGGCATGTTCGTAGAATCATAGAATTTACAGTGCAGGAGGCCGCCATTCGGTCCATCAAGTGTGCACTCGCCCGTGGAAAGAGCACCCTAACCCATGCCCACACCTCCACCCAAACCCAGTAACCCAACCCAAACGTTTTGGACACAAAGGGCAATTTAGAATGGCCAATCCACCTAATCTGCACATCTTTGGAATGTGGGAGGAAACCGGAGCACCCGGAGGAAACCCACGCAGACACGGGGGAGAACGTGCAGACTCCGCACAGACAGTGACCCAAGCCGGGAATCTAACCTCGGACCCTGGAGCTGTGAAGCAACTGAGCTAATTACTGTGCTACAGTGGTGCCAGTTTTGTGAGATGTTTTCCTGTACAGTTCAAATGTATGGGAGACACAAGCTTATTATGATAGAAGTAAATAAACTGAAGAATACACTTCTGTTTACATGGGAATTTTTTCTTAAACAGGCAGGAGTTACCAATTTGACAGGAGATGGCCACTCAGTTCTTGTGCCTGGTACCGACTCTTTGAAAGAGTTATCCAGTCGTCATAATCAAATCCAGAAATATGTGCATCAACAAACCTCGCCCATCACAATCATTCCTTCACTTTCTTTTCAAAATGTTTAAGCTTTCATTCCACACATATCTCAGTCACCGTTTCATAAAGAGTTTAAGTCTCACCTCTGCTGTAACAATTTTTCCACACAATAATTTCTTATCTGCACTACCAATTTTATTTGGCTATGGATCTGCACAGCAAGGCTCTTTCAGTCTTCTGGTATAATCTTTCCTTTGCACATTTCCTTTGCACAATGTTCAAGTTGTAAGTTGTGCAGTGCAGTCTAAAACGATGGGACAATAAATTCCAGGTCCAACTTTAACATTCATTCAACCAAGTCTACGGCGGACTTATCTTCACTGGTGAATATAGGTACTGGGATTCCTGCAAGCCCACACGCTATAAAGACTGATAATCTCATAAATAGGGCCAGAGTCATTTGCTCACGATGCAGGCTTGATGCTGAAATAAGGAACGTCACAGTTATCCTGTGGGATTTTGGCTACCTTGATCAAATCATTATTTGCTGTGTATCACAAACTCACCACAACCAGTTAGTTAGTTCAAAAGATGGTTTATTTACATACACAAGAGTTACCTCGACATGCAAACACAATATCTACGACAAATTAAACTACACCTATCAGCTATAATAACCTATACTTAACTTCAGGGCGACCGGCACTGTGCAAATGGATAAGGCCTTTATCTGGATTTCACTTGGCTGGTTCGAAGAAAGTGGCTCTGTCTCTGCTGGGCTCATCCATCAGGTACCGATCGTTGGTCTTGAACTTGGCTGGCTGTTCCTGCTACAATTGGTTCGGCACAGGCCGGATCCAAAAGAGACAGAACACATGGCTGTGCTCTCTTTTATCCCTCTGTGATTTTGCGCTCTTTGGGGCGGTCCTTAACCTTGGACCCAATATTTTGACAGGGCTCTGATCACTGTCTTCGATTTCGGCCAATAAAGGGGCGGGTGCCTTGGTAGCTGGTCGGGTTCTTAGCGGTCATTGACCTTGGCAGTTGGGCTTTCTGAGTAAAGAGAATGGCACCAATCAGTCGGTGGCTGTACCGGTTTCTTGATTGGAGTTCTATTGTCCTGGGAAAATGGGCCATTAAAATGCAAACAAGCGGGGGGTTTCGATCAGGTCTGGTTACCGGTGTTTCAGATACACAGAGGCTTTGTATCTGCCTGAGTCCTGGGTCCTTTGCAGGTGGCCATCTTAGATGGCTACATCCTATCCTCTTGATCCTGAACGCAAAGCGTGGTGGATCACACTATCGATCCCTCTTCATCCTTGGTGGACCGGTCACCCTTGGTCAAGGCAAGGTTCTACTCTCCTCTATCTTTTGGTTTGGGACATTTACCTAATATTTCATTTATACATCCATAAATTAATTCATCTCTAACGGTTACTATAATTCAGGTCACTACAAAACATTTGTCCGCACAGTTGATCTCTAGCTAACACTATCTAAGCTACTCTCATGCTGCTGGTAAATATCAAAGAACCTATGAACAGTTAAAAATTTAAAACAGCAGCATCACATTTCTAATTAATCCTAATAAAGTAAAAGAGGTACATGGTTTATCCTTAGCAGCGATTGGTACATGAATTTAGGTTTGTTGAATTCCAAAGAAGGGGGCATGGACTGTATATATCGGGGAGCAGGAGGCTTTTGCTCGCCATTTACAGAGTCGAAGTGTCTGAATGACAGATTATTGCAATTACTAGAAGGGCCTCTACTATGTATGAAAGGGGGTTCCATTTGGCAATGTTTTCGCACCAAGTGGGGGTCTCGATGTCTGTCTTTATGTGTGGTGTAGTGTCCGGGCTGGCAGTGGCCTTGTGTGTGGTAGTGTTCGGGGCTGGTGTGGGGTTTGTAACAACTGTCTGTTGCATGCGCAGTTGCAGAAGTCTAGCGACGATCCAAACGCATGTCAGCAGTCCTTGCTTCATCCTGTGTTTTCTGTTTTCCGTGGAATCCTGGGGGTGCAAGCACAGTATCTGTTACTATCTTCGGTTAATATCTTGTTTTATTAGTCTTTCTCTCCTTATTCCAATTACCCGTTATGATTGTCACCATGTGTTAAACCTTCATTTTTTTTTGAAATTCCATTTTGAGAGACAAGAAAGGTAAATCTTTTAAGTATAGAGACTCTCGCAGCTTGTGGTCGATGCGGGGAGTGGGCAGACAATTTCTCCGACCACTCCTCTCTTTACTTGCAACCAGTGGTGGTTGAGGCTTATCTAAACCAGCCGAATTTCAGGGCGGTCAGTTTTAGAGAGTTTCGTCCCAGAGGTAGTTCGCGTGTAGCAGCGTGTATAGCAACCAATTGTGTCATACGTGTAAATAGCAGGCGGGGAGCGACCAAGGGGTCTCGGAAGGTAAAGGAAAGAAGGGGTGAGCGTACAGAACGTGGCAAAATGCATTCTTTAGACAACAACCAAAGGGAGAGCTGAGAAGGTGAAACGAAGGCCTGCCAAAGACAGTGCAGAGTGTAGAGAACCATTCCAGAGCATATGAAGTGACGGGAACATGAGGTGAGTGTGGGCCGCTGCAGGATAAGAATGGGTGGAAACCCCGGGTAGGGCGGGGGTTAGTGCCGTTACTCCACTACACAAACGTAACTGACCGGATGCATTGAGGTCCTCAGGTAGGGCGGGGAGCAGTGCCATTATTCCCTACCTGGGTGGACAGTAAGAGTTGTAGTCGTGTGGAAACTTGTCATAAAGACTGGGAGAACAGTGGTCTGTTTCTGAACAAACTTGTGCCTTTAACTGACATTGGGTATCGCACTCTCGAATCAGAGGAGTAATTTTGTGTCGGGCGACATGAATTAAAACCATGTAGTAGAAAAAAGGAGGAAAAAGGCGGGCAGGCTCCATCAGAACTTGGACACCTTAATACTTAGGGGGTGTCTCTTTCTCATCATCTGGACACCTCAGGTTTCTGTACCAAACAGTGTTGTAAAAGCATTACCGAAACGAGAGTCAGTATCTGAATCACCACCACCACCAACCTCCGGTTGCCAGACTCATGTCTGCCGTTTCTGTGCCATGGCCGCGTGGGCCGTCGGATAATCCGAATCGACGTGCCTTACTAGTCTGCAAGAGTTGTCGCGGTGTCAAAGAGGGGCTTGTTTGTCGTGAGGCGTAGGGGCGGTGAGAGTGGAGGGCAGGTTACTGTGGTCGGGCGGTGGCTGTGGCGATGGCGGTGGCTGGGGCAGGGCATATAGGGGGCCAAAGATGTCTAAGTCGTGGTTCCGGGGGCTGGGGTGACTGGGGGCAGAGAGATCGCGCCAGTGTTCAGGGATAGTAATCAAATCCGGGAGGCTCTTGCTGTCGTCGGAGTCAAGTTCAAGGTGAAAGTCCGTACCTGTGGGCGGAGACAAGTTCGGGTCTGAGGACGTGGACAAGGGATAAATCCCGGCATGGCTGGGGGAGGGTTGGCGTAGGGGTCGGACTAGGTTGTCGATGGACGGGATGTAATCATCTCCTATTACCAGAAAGATGTGGTGGGAGCGGCTACATTGGGATCCATAGACTTTGAGAGTTGGTTGATGTGGAACCAACCAGTTTTACGTTTAACGTTGGAGTATGTTATCTCGTGCACGGAGGGGCTCACTTTGTCGGAAATGGAGTAGGGTCCGGCAAATTTGGGGGAGAGGAAAGAACTGGGGTTGTAATGTGAAACCATTACTTGCTGACTGACTGTGTACTCTATGGGTGGATGGTTTTGTCAAAGCAGGCTTTACTCTGCTTCCTTCTGGCGCCTAATCGGACAGCTGAAGCGAGTCGTGCCGCTTTAATGTTATCTGTAACCTATTGGACTGCCTTTTCGTGGATGAGGGCGGTTACTGTAGGGCTTGCCAAATCGAGGCCTGATAAATATTCAATATCCTTCATGGGCCGTCCGGTCATGAGAGTGTGGGGGGGTGAAATCTGTGGAACTGGAAACGGGTGTTCTGAATAAACATGAGAGCAAATGGGAGGACCGTGTCCCACGTGGTATTGTTCTGTTGCACCATCTTCCTAATGGTTGCATTTAAAGTTCGATTCATTCTCTCGACAATGCCACTGGATTGGGGGTGATATGCTATATGGAATTTCTGCCTGATCCGAAAAATTGTGAAAACATTTTGCATGACTCTGCCAGTGAAGTGGGAACCTTGGTCTGACTCAATGCCGCGGGGGAGACTGCAGCATGTAAATATCTGTTGGGTCAAAATCTTAGCGGTGGCCTTTGCTGTGTTTGTCCGTGAGGGAAATGCTTCTACCCATTTAGTAAAGGTGTCGATTACAACCAGCACATACTTGAAACCATTTCTGCAAGGGGGAAGGGGGCCAATGTAATTGAGTTGCAAATTTGTCCAAGGGCCATTCACGGGTCAGGTGTGACGTAATTGTCCTTTCTTTGAGTACATTCGGGATTGTTCTGTGCACAGATAAGGCAATTCTCGACATAATGGGTTACATCGCTTTTTAAATTGGGCCACCATCACAAAGGTCTTAAATGGGCAATGGTATTGTCTATCCCCTGATGTCCGTGTCCGTCATGAAATTGGTAAATGACTGGTTTCTGTCCTGGGTGGGGACCACATAAATTCCGTTTTTTTAAACTATGCCGTCCTGTACAGTCAGTGCGTCCTTCCATTTATCATAGGGAGCTGGGAAGTTGCTGTCTAAAACCTGTTTGAGGGTGTGGTCTGCTTTTTGGGCTTGGGATAGATCCTCAATATTGGTCTGGGAAACCTGGACTGAGTGTATCGATTCGCTTTCGGGTGGCTGCCAGAAGTGACCATGGCGTGATCCTGCTTTGGCTAAGGCGTCTGCCTTTACATTACCAGGTGGGGACGAGCGATGATGGCTTCTTACTTCAATAATACCATATGTGCGATCTTAGGCTGTCTTGAGAATGTGCTTGAACAACGACGCAGAGAGTAGGGGTTTTCCATCGGCTGAAACAAAACCTTGAGATTCCCACAGGGGCAGGAATTCTGTTAAGCTGTTGCACACATACAAGCTGTCCAAGTGTATGTCTGCGGGAGTTGGAAAAGAGTCGGGGTGGTGAATTACATAGGCTATGGCTGCGTGTTCTGCTACTTGTGAACCAAGGTGGCCGGGCAATTTTAAAGAGATCTCTTCTAGTGGGCGTCCCTGCGCGTCTTCCACGTAAATTCCACAACCAGTAATTCTAACTCCATTTTCGATTGTGGAGGAACCGTCTACATAAATTTTTTAAGCATCCCCTGTGGCTTGGGAATTCTGTGTCTTACTGCCTGCTCGTGGGTGTAGTGACTTTGGGATAAAGGTTCCTGTGTGGTGTTGGGCTGCTATGATCTTGCACTCATGTGGGGTCCCTGGATATTGGAGATTATCAGCCAGAAATATGTGGGTCTTGGTGCGTTTAACTGTAATGCCCCTGCCTTGTAACAGTAGTGTCCAGCGAGCTGCTCTGATTTGGCTGACTGAACCGTCCTTTAATCTACCGTCTAGTAATAGTTGCGTGGGGGTGTGCTCGGTCAAGATCGTTACTGGGTTAAGGCCTGTGATGTACGCAAAGTACTGTACTGCCCAAAAGACTGCAAGCAACTGCCTATCCTTGCTCTACGGGATCTAATACTCTTGAGGCATAGGCTACGGGTCCTAAGTGATCATGCCGTTCTTGCAGGAGTACTGCTGATAGGGTTCGATCGGTGGTTGCTACTTCTATGGCATAGGGCAAGTCTGGGTTTGGAACTTGTAAAGTGGGGGCTGTGCCTAGGGCGCATTTTAAATCATCAATGGCGTCTGCATGCTGCAGAAGCCATTCCCATGCAGCGTTCTTTTTAAGGAGCTCGGAATGTGGGGCTGCTTTAGTGGCAAAACCATTTATATGATTTCTGCAATATCCTACCAAACCTAGGAATGACCGGAGTGCAGTGACATTTTGGGGCAGGGGCAATTTAACGATGGACTCGATCCGTTTTTGCTCAATTTCTCTCTTCCCGCGGGTGATGATGGTGCCTAAATAAAGATTCTTTTCCTTTAAAATCTGGGCCTTTTTGGGGTTGACCTTGCATCCGATGGATTGCAGAAGGCCTAGTAATTCCGATAAGAGCTCTACGTGTTCCTCTTTTGTGTCCGTTTGCAAGAGCAGATCATCTACATATTGCATGAGGCATTCGGGTCGGGAAAAGTCCGTTGGCCAATTGTCGGTGGAAAATGGAGTGGGAGTTATGGAATCCTTGTGGGAGACATGTCCACGTGTATTGCTGCCCTTGAAACGTAAATGCGAACTTATACTGACAGGCCTTGTCTAACGGGCTGGACCAAAAGCCGTTGCTGATGTCCAGCACTGTGAAATATTTTGCCTGTACTCCGTTTGAGCATGGTTTCAGGACTCGTGGCAACAGTGGGGGCTGCTAAAGGGGTTACCTTATTAAATTCTCGGTCGTCGATCGTTAGTCGCCATGAACCATCGGGCTTTTTTACGGGCCAAATTGGGGCATTATTTGTGGACGCTATGGGTCGAATAATTCCTTGGTCTAACAAACTGTTAATAACCTTCAAAATCTCACCCTCGGCTTGCTGGGGGAAACCATATTGCTTTTGCGGCTTTGGATCGGGACCCGAAATCTTTACTGTACCTGGGATCTTCCCACAATCGTGTTTGTGTTGTGCGAACAAAGCTTTGTGTTTTATGAGGACCTCTCCAATCGTCTGATCTGCTCTAATTGTTTGCGGATTAAACCAATAGTCCCCTACTGAGCAAATTCTGTTTTCATAATCCCCTACTGTGGGCGTGGCGGGAGCCCTAGCTGTTTTGGCCATTCGCCAGACACATTTGTTTACTGGGTCAAACGAAAGGTTATGGGAGCTCATAAAATCAATGCTTAGAATGTGCTCGGCTGTTTGGGGTAAGTCAACTACAACGACGGGGTGTCTGGTGCTAATGTTCCCTAAATGAACGGGTACGGGAGCTGTGATATATCCTTGCTGTATGTGGCCGGTGAATCCACTCAGGGTGATTGTGTTTGTGGTGGGCCATTTGTCCCGTTGAAACATGGTGGAGGAATTTAAAGTGGTGTGGGATCCTCCTGTGTCCCAAAGAAAATCGACTGTATGTCCCCGGACTGTGTCTGTAACTACTGGTCTGCCTGATTTGTCCCAGCATGCATCACAGACCCGAGTTGGGGAGTCCGAACACGGTCAATCTGTGGAACTAAACCCTAAATCGTCTGAACGGGCGCTAACATTATGCATGGGCCTAACATTGTTCCCAGGTGGGGGGTTTGGTTGTTGGTATCGGTGCTGGTTCGGGGGGTTTTGTCGGCAATCGCGGGCGCAATGTCCCATGTGGCCACAATTGTAACAACCTCGTGGTGCCTGCGCTCTGGGGTGCTGTCCCTAGTGTCTACTCTCGCTTATCCATGCTGGGTCCCGGCAAGCCATAAGTGGGTGCATGTTTGCTTCTATCTCGTCCTGATCTGTCGGTGTACGGTTTGTTCCCATGCTCTAGAAAGTTGTTTCAATACCCAAACTTCATTGTGTATGTGGTCTGTGGGGTCGTAGTTTACACAAGCCTTTTGACCTGCGTCTGTGGCATGCGAGACCAAGGTGCGGGACCATTTAGTGGTGTCCTCATTTAGGTGTGCACGGTTCAATTGTCTGTAAACTGCCATGAAATGAATCCATAAGCGACCAGCAAATGCGGTCGGATGCTCTCCCTTCTTTTGCCAGCAGTGATTTAAACCCTCGACTGGATCTCCTTTGTTATACCCGATGGCATCTAATATGGCTGATTTCATTTCCTGTAGGGTTCCTCCTGCTACATTTTGGGGTTCTGGCAAAGCTGACCTTACGAACTGGCTAAGGCTCATAACTATTAGCTTTACTTCCTCCCAGTCTAGGCCGTTCATAACCTTTTGTTGGGCCACCTCCTCAAAGAAGCTGTGCGGGTCTGCGGTGGGCTGGAATAGACTAATTTTCGTGCGAGCTTCTCTTAATTGGGCTATGGATAGTGGGGTGGTGTAAATGATATCAGGCTCATCCTGATCCGATGACTTGCGGTGTGTGATAACCGGATTCATGGGGCTCGAATTGTGGGTGGGGGTGTGGGCTGCCTGTGCAGGCGGTGGTGCGGGTGCTTTTCTTTTTGGGGCGTGGGGGGCTCGATTTTGATTTCCCGTGTCCTCTACGTATCTTTGGGCGCTATCGCTTAACTCTTGTCAATCGGGAGCATCTTCCTCATCTAAATCCTGCCCAAAAGTGTACCTGAAGCCATTCTGTACTCAGAGTAGCGACTGTAACTTTTCTATCTCTGTCGGCATTTAACATGGTCAACGGTACTCTGCCTCTGTTCCTTAGTGGTGCCGTGGAGCGCTCTCAAAGCTGCTTTTAAATCTGCGCATTTGGTAGTTAGCTGGACAACCTGTTGTTCTGTTTCCTCTCTTACCAGGACTGCGCGCTGTGTATCTTGGTCGGCTTTATCGTACTTGGTCTAGAAGCTACTAAGGTGAACTAGACAAGATTGATGTGCACGTTTTACATCAGCCATTTCCTTATCCTTAGCTGCTAACTGTTCCCGGAGTTGCTCAATTATCTTCTCACTTTCGTTACTGTTTCCCTCGTTCTTTTCTTCCTTCTCAATTAACATCCTATGGAGCGTCTTCATAACCTCCTCTATGCCTCGCAACTGTGCCAATCAGGACACTATCGCCATCGGCTTTCTGACTTTCCCTACATTTTTCTTGTGGACCTCGCTGAGGTTCTCCCACCAAGTTTGTCCTATCTTTCCTGTACCTGACTCATCATTAGCGCAAAAATTCGACCAAAGGGGCCATCCTTTCCCCTTTAAGTATTTCCTTAACTCTTCCTCCCATATGGGGCATTGCTCTGCTCTGTTGGTCGCTGCGACCTCGGGTTCCTGTGGATTCATCAATCGTTCCATTGCTTTAGTGGCCATTACTTCTCTCATCACTTTCTCTACTTTTAATTTGGGACAGGGGAATAAGGCGGCGATTTGAACAGCGGGTATGGCCTAAGCTATGTTCCGGCTCACAATCCCTCGATAGTTGTACATAATTCTAACGAGTTTACCTTACTCTTCCTGTTAGGTACGCATGCAGGTTAGTACACACTTTCGAAATTCGGTTATTTGGTCGATGTGGGACTTGCACTTGTGGTTCTTTCTCTTTCTCGCAATTGAATTCAAAGTTTGTGGGTTCTCTCGAAGTGACAAAGTCACTTCTAATCGAGTCCCACCAGAGTCACCAATAATGTTGCTCGTTTTGATCCCAACAGCGTCACCAATACTGTTGCTAATATTAATGATGTTGGTGAACCACAAGCCTTCCCTTATATCGATCAAATGACCACACAACCAGTTAGTTAGTTCAAAAGATGGTTTATTTACATACACAAGAGTTACCTCGACATGCAAACACAATATCTACGACAAATTAAACTACATCTATCAGCTACAATAACCTATACTTAACTTCAGGGCGACCGGCACTGTGCAAATGGATAAGGCCTTTATCTGGATTTTACTTGGCTGGTTCGAAGAAAGTGGCTCTGTCTCTGCTGGGCTCATCCATCAGGTGCCGATCGTTGGTCTTGAACTTGGCTGGCTGTTCCTGCTACAATTGGTTTGGCACAGGCCGGATCCAAAAGAGACAGAACACATGGCTGTGCTCTCTTTTATCCCTCTGGGATTTTGCGCTCTTTGGGGAAGTCCTTAACCTTGGACCCAATAGTTCAACAGGGCTCTGATCACGGTCTTCGATTTCGGCCAATAAAGGGGCGGGTGCCTTGGTAGTTGGGCGGGTCCTTAGCGGCCCTTGACCTTGGCAGTTGGGCTTTCTGAGTAAAGGGAGTGGCACCGATCAGTCTGTGGCTGTACCGGTTTCTTGATTGGAGTTCTATTGTCCTGAGAAAATGGGCCATTAAAATGCAAACGAGCGGGGGGGTTTCGATCAGGTCTGGTTACCTGTGTTTCAGATATACATAAGCTTTGTATCTGCCGGAGTTGGCCATAATTCCCATGGTCCTTTGCAGGTGGCCATCTTAGATGGCTACAGTGTCCACTAACAGGATGCTGCTATCAAGCCAAACCCACCACTCAAATAAGTAATGTGGTATGTGAATTTCAGTGCCAGTGTGATGCCATGTATGTAGCCCAAATGTCCCAAGAACCAGTGGATTGTGTCAAGTAGGACACTCCTTTGCCTGTTCTTGAGAGCCAAATATTGACCATAGTCAACCAGCCCTCGCTTGCAAAGCTCAGAACATAATGCGTAACATTAGGTGTGATTCTGTAATTGGAGGGCACTTGCTGAACAACCCAGAATGTGCTAAGAATTACATTAACAACCAATTTAAGATCATCAGTCAGGCTCTCAATGTGACTCACCTACGCTTGCTAGAAGCTATGTATATGCAAGGATCTGCCTTTGCATGCAGGGGCTGGTTTAGCACACTGGGCTAAATAGCTGGCTTTTAAAGCAGACCAAGGCAGGCCAGCAGCACGGTTCAATTCCCGTACCAGCCTCCCTGAACAGGCGCCGGAAAAGCGACCAGGGGCTTTTCACAGTAACTTCATTGAAGCCTACTTGTGACAATAAACGATTTTCATTTCATTTTCATTTCATGCAGAAAGAATATGTCCAGGCATTATACCTTTCTTGGCCTTACCAGGAATCTTTCACCTCCCCTCTGCCAATCATGGTCTCAGTTTCTACCCTACCACGATCTCAGGCCTTCGCCCTCATTTCCATTAAGCATCGGTCTCCCAAAATTCAGTCTTTCCACCTCCCGCAACTGACTCTCATTCTCGGTTTACAGTAAACCTCACAACCTTTAAAAAACAGCATTCAAGTTTGGCTTTGTGTTCTTTTGACATCAATATTTTGTGCCAGTCCAACCTTTACCTGCATCACATTATGCTCCAAAAAATTGCACGCCCCTACTGCAACAACTTCTCTGTGCTAATTGATGCTCCATCTGAAAACTCCCTCATTCCAAACTCATTGCCAAAGCATTTCAACATCCAAATAATTAGCCGATTATCACTAACCTCATTTCTATTTTAAAACAGATACCCCATTAGCCCCAGTGGAAAATTAGAAATCTCCAAGGTTGTGACAGATTTTTATTTTTATCCTTATTATCCTCACTCCTTGTGGCACTTAAATTTTCCAATGTTGACTGACACAATTTACTGCTAAGCAAATAAAGCCAGTAATTAAGTATCATTCTGGAAAATTGGTGGAATCTTATGTGTCTGCTCATCTTAAAGGAAACCAACTATCCAGCAAGTGCAATTGTTTATTATTAGTTACTTTAAATGGATTCTTCAGGAAAAACAACCAGTTATTTCAATTAATATATTAATGGTAGGAAGCGGAGTATTCTATTGCTTGTTCAATTGGGCCAAGTCCTGTTTAAGGGCGAGCACATGGACTGATGTGAATTAATTCCACAGCTGAACCCAAAAGAAAATCACGAATGAAACTTTGTGAGAATCTAATTTAAATAAAATAAATTACCAGTTCCCAACATCGCACCATTGTAATTAATTGCTCTCTTTAGATGAAGTCACCAATTGCCCCAAAATATGGTTACAATCTGATTAAACATACAGGGATTGTATAGAAACATAGAAAGATAGAAGGTAGGAGCAGGAAGAAGCCATTCAGCCCTTCGAGCCTGATCCGTCATTCATCACGATCATGGCTGATCGTCCAACTCAATAGCCTAATCCTGCTTCCCCATAACCCTTGATCCCATTAGTGCCACATCTAGCGGCCTCTAGAATGTATTCAATGTCTTAGCCTCAACTAGGAATTCCACAGGCTCACCACTCTGAGTGAAGAAACGTCTAAATGGAATTAAATAATCAATTTCACCCCTCTCCCCCCCCCCAAAAAAATATATACACAATTCTAAATAAACACTTCTAAATAATTGAAGTAACACATTTTTGCATAGACGGGACAAAATAATGATAATTTTTTTAGTGTCTCAAGTAGGCTTACATTAACACTGCAATGAAGTTACTGTGAAAAGCCCCTAGTCGCCACATTGTGGTGCCTGTTCAGGTACACTGAGGGAGAATTCAGAACGTCCAATTCACCTAACAAGCACGTCTCTCGGGACTCGTGTGAGGAAATCGGAGCATCCGGAGGAAACCCACACAAACACGGGGAGAACGTGCAGACTCCGCACAGCCAGTGACATAAGCCGGGAATCGAACTAGGGACCCTGGAGCGGTGAAGCAACTGTGCTAACCACTGTGCTACTGTGCCGCTCACTATGTGTTTATATGTAAAAGTATTTGCTGCAGTCCTTTCACAAATGCAGTATAAACTTATCATTAACAAAGTAAGCATCATTTTGGTTGTAAAAGTAGTAATGTTCTCCCAAACATAAGGATAAAGAGTCCAGGGTGAATCCCTAATAAAAAGATTCTGAAACGTACCAACTCAGAATTTCTAAGGGTTTCCATATGGGTCAGTCACCTCGGTAGGAGCAAACATTGAGATAATCATCAGAAGTGGTAAGAAAAAGATTGTAAGTTAAATACGTGTTCCTTCTCGTTTTGTGCAGGAAAAATAAACTATAATTGTATTTGAAATATGAGAAAACAGCATTAGAAATAAGTGCTTCGAGGGCAACACGGTGGCGTAATGGTTTTCACTGCTGCCTCACGGCACTAAGGTCCCACATTCGATCCTGGCTCTGGGTCACTGTCGTTGTGGAGTTTTGCACATTCTCCCAGTGTTTGCAGGGGTTTCGCCCCCACAACCTGAAGATGTGCAGGGTAGGTGGATTGGAAAAAATGAATTGGGTACTCTAAACTAAAAAAAAATCCATGTCATTCTCGCGCTATCACGCTGCGCTGTGTTATGCCCCACCTGCCATTCAATTGACTCCTGATATTAGTCTGAAAACGGTCATTTAGGACAGTACCAGGAAACTACTGACACCAGCAATATCAAGATGAATCAACCCCTCAAGAAAAGCAAGGAAAATATTTAAATGAGATCACAGAAAATTATTCATCTTTGCTAGGTGAAATTGTACTGCATTCTTACTCATGAGCTATAAACATGAAGTGCTCCACACCTGAATAATGCTGAAATGTTAAACTTGTTCCAGTCTTGCAGCTGTATCATTCGCCAGTGCATCTACATATACCCTTCAATCTGTTCACAACAGTGTTCTAAACTACAGATCAATGCTGTTTTGCTAATCGTTTGGCAGCTAAACAAACTAGGTTTATTTTTCTGGGAACTTTGGTGCCCAAAAATAAACAGAAAATGTATGCCCAGATGCTTGTCCTGAGAGAAAAATACGCCTCAAATTGTCCAGGAGAGGATCCCTAATAATAAGAGGATTCTGGCAGGTACAAACCCATATTTTGTAAGAGTTTCTCTGTGGGTCAGTCACCTGGAGGTGGACCCCTTTTCTACAACACAAGCTGCAGTAAACCAGTTAATTTTAAATGTCTATTGAAATAGACAGGCTAGGGTTAAGTAAGCATCTAAGAAAATGGTTCAAATTTAGGAGCTGGATCCAGAGGACGGGAAGTTGGAGGTCAAGAGGGTGGGAGGAGGGATCAGACACTGGGGTTGGAGGGTGTCAGGTCAGTCCTGTAGAGAGAGGGTTGTGTCAGAGGGAATCCCATGGTGATTCAGGCAGGGTAGTTGGGTTGGGAGGGTGCCCTGTGGCGGGGGGATTAGCCAGGGGTTGGGGGAGTCCCTGGAATTCAGGGTGTCCCCTGGAGGATTGGGGGGGTGGGAAATGTGATGTGTGGTGGTAGTTAGGGGAAGTGGACAGTCCCATGGGAGGGGTGTGGTCAGGGGGCAGTGAGAGTCCCCTGGGGGTTGTGGGGGGTATGGGGAGGGGTGGGGGGGGGAGAGATACTGTGGTGCCGAGTGCTCTGTGGCTTTACAATAGTTACCCAGAGGTTAGAAGAGGCCAAAAGCAGAGTCAAGTTCCCCCACAAAATATGCACATTACCGAAACTTGTTATTCACTGGAATGTAGAAGAATGAGGGGGTATCTAATTGAAATGTATAAAATTCTGACGGGGCTGGACAGACTGGATGCAGGCATGTTATTTATTTTGGTGGTGGTGGGGGCGAGGTCCTAGGCCAAGGGCTCACAGTCTCAGGAGTAGATCATTTAGGACTGAGATGAGGAGCAACAGCTTTACTCAGAGGATGGTGAACCTGTGGAGTTCTCTCTCACAGATGGCTGTGGTGGACAAATCATTAAATATATTTAAGAAGAAAATAGATACATTTCTAGACTCGGAAGGCATCAAGCATTATGGGGAGACCACGCGGGAGTATGGTGTTGAAATAGATTATATCAAATGACGGAGCAGGCGTGAAGGGCTTAAAGGCCTACTTGCTGCTCCTATTTTCAATATTTTTATGTTTACAAAAGTCCATTATTCACCAATATGATTTTTCTTCCATTTCCTGTAGCTATCTTGAGATTTCTCTCAGGCAATAAATTTAGCTCCAATCTTATGGGCAATATTTTGATCTGGGCTGATGCCCACAAGGAACAAGTTTATAAAAGCCAAAGCTTATTTAAGTTAGCAACTTTCTAGTTAACAAAGAGATGTTCATTCCATCAGAGTTGGATTCTAATTCAAGATCAACTTGCATTTCATTTAATGCAGGAAACTGTGCAAAGGTACTTTCTAGGCGTATAATTTAATATAAAAATAGCATCGACCATAGGAGATAATGAGAAGGATGACTGAAAGTTTGGTCAAAGATGAAGGTTTCAAGGAGCATCTGTCTGGAGAGGTTGAAGAGGGAAATTTCATAGCTTTTGGCCTAGACTGGTGAAGGCATAGGTATTTGTGGTGGGGCAAAGGGGATGTGCAAGAGGCCAGAGTTTGAGAAATGCAGAGTCTCAGGTTGCAGAGGTGAAAAGATAGTGCACAATCTCAATACATTACCCAGCTACTATCAGATTACAATTTTTATTCATATGATTTCACTTCTCTGTATTATACATGAGTCCTGTTATTGACAACATTAAGTATATTGTCATGAACGCCTAATTTTACAAGATGATTATGTTTTAAAATGTGCCCTAGACAGGACATTCTAAAAAGGGTGGCATGGAGGCCAAATTCCTGATGAACAACTCAGTTTGGAGAAATACCCATGTGATCCAGTTGCCAGGGTGAGAGAAACTGAAATAGAAACCCAGCAAGATGGAGCAACAGTTTTAGCATCTTTCACAGTATCGCAGGAAAGAACAGCTGGGGCTGAGGTGCAGGAACAAAAAAACTACTGCAGTGGAAAAGCAGGGAGAGCTGTTTTATGTCACCAATCAAATAGGGTGCTGTTACGAATTCAGGTTCTGTTCAAAAGAAAGGGAACAGAACAGGCAGAGGCTCTAGAGGACTGAAGTAACAGGGAGTCTTGCTGGTGATAATCATAACCAAAAAAACCTAGGCAGAGTGGAACAACATTTGAAGGACACTGGAAATTTGGATCAGGCATGGCGGGTAGAAGTGAAACACCGCTGGAGTGCTGGGATTGACTTTATGATGGTTCCTCTAACAACACGGGTCTGCTAGAAGCATGGCATAGAGTAAAAGCATTTCATAAGATGTTTCAATTGTGTTACTTAGTGAATGCGAATGTTAACTTTTTCTTATTTTTGACTTCCGGTGGCGGCTATGAAGGAGTAAGTCGCACATTTGGTGGCTCCAGCTCTGGTCGGACTTTCGGTCCTTTCCTCCCCGGACTTTTTACTGGTTCTAAACAGTGAATTCGAAGGCTGAGGCAATTGGGCACCGTTTCCACGTATCGGCGAATGGAGAAAAGAACCAGAAGTGCATGAAAAGGCAGAAATAGGAAGATAGGCAAGAGCTGTGCTGAAGCAGCAGGAGACAGCATGGCCGAGGACCGAACCCCTGGGGTGTCAGCACAGCGGTCAACGGAGCAGTTGATGCAGGTCATCCAGGACGGCTTTGCCAAGCAGAAACAGGACTGCCTAGACCCGATTAAAGAATCGATTGATCGGCTGGAGCACAGATTGGACGCCCAGGATCGGGCGATCCAGAAGGTTGAGAAGGCGCTGGCTGAACAGGAGGAGCATCAAACGGCGGTGGAGCTGGAGGTCGGGATGCTGCAGGACCAGCAGAAAAGGTTTCTGGAGAAGGTGGAGGACCTAGAGGTTAGGTCCCGCCGACAGAACTTAAGAATTGTCGGGCTCCCGGAGGGGGCACAGGGAGCGGATGCTGGGGCATACGTAGCGGGTATGTTCGAAAAGCTGCTGGGGAGGGGACATTTCCCGATCCCTGGAGGTGGACAGGGCATATAGAGCCCTTGCGAGAAAGTCGCGAGCGAGGGACCTTCTGAGGGCAATGGTGGTGAGATTCCACAGTTTCCTGGACAAGGAAGTATTCTTCAGTGGGCCAAGCGAACGCGGAGCTGTAAGTGGGATAACAGTATCCTGCGGGTGTACAGGACCCGAGTGTGGAGGTGGCTAGAAAAAGGGCAGGCTTCAACCAAGTTAAGGTCATCTTCTTCAAGAAACAGGTGAAGTTTGGACTGCTGAATCCGGCTCGCCTTAGGATCACATATGAGGACCTGCATTATTATTTTGAGTTGCCCGAAGATGCGCTGGACTTTGCTAAAAGAAAAGGACTGGTGGGGGCTGAGAGCTCTCGAACTTTGAGGCAACTTGTTGGCCTATATTGGGCCCTTTTCTTTTTTAATTTTGTTTTTTCTCCTCTTATTTTTTCTCTTCTGTTTACGAGTTACGAGTTCGGTTTAAGAAGGGGGGGGGGGGGGGGAAGTTTTTTTCGTTTTCGGGTTTTCTTTTCGATGGATGTTGACAATGACTTTTTCGTTGCTGTCCACTTTTGTGGGGTGGAGACGTGCTTGTTTGAGTTTTGGTAGGTGGTGTTTTTGTTTTGCAGCTGGGTGGTTGTGTGGGGATTGTTAGATGAGGGAATTTGTTTGTACGAGCGGGGCGGGGGGGGGGGGGGGGGAGCGAGGGAACAATGGATGGGAGACTTTTTGGCGCCAGAGGCGGGGGCCACCAGGCTGGCTGGGTGAGCTAGCTCACGGAAGCACAGTGGGGGGGGTGCATATGTTTAGTTTACTATATGGGTTAGGTTTTAGGGTAGTGTTGCTAGGGAGAGAGGGGGTTGAGGGGGTTGGGGGGGGGGGGGGGGGGAGTGGTTCTGCTGACGAGGGAGGGGCTTCGGTGGAGGGACAGTGAGGAGGTCGGTGGCAGGGGCCGCCGGGGGGCGGGCCGGAGGAGGTGCGCCGCAGAGGCTTGAGGCGTGCCCAAGAAAGGGGATGGCTGATAGGCGGAGGGGGGGCACATTGCCACCCAACTAGGCTGATCACCTGAAATGCTCGAGGGTTAAATGGGCTCGTTAAGAAGGCACGTGTGTTTGCGCATCTTAGGGACTGAAGGTGGATGTGGTAATGTTGCAGGAGATACACCTTAGAGTAGTGGACCAGGATAGATTGAGGAAAGGCTGGGTCAGTCAGGTTTTCCACTCGGGGCTGGATACAAAGACGAGAGGGGTTGTCATCTTGATTAACAAGCGGGTGATATTTGAGATGGGTAGAATAGTTTTGGATGTGGGGGTTCGATATATTATGGTTAGTGGTAAGCTGGAGGGGGTGAAGGAAGTGCTGGTTAATGTATGTGCGCCAAATTGGTATGAAGTGGAATTTATAACGAGGATATTCGGGAAGATGCCGGACCTGGACTCGCACAAACTGATCATGGGAGGGGACCTTAATACAGTTATTGATCCCGGCCTCGATCGGTCATGCTCGAAAACGGGCAGGGTGCCAGCAATGGCAATGCAACTGAAAGGGTTCATGGAGCAGACGGGGGGTGGATGGATCCATGGAGATTTAGGCAGCCGAGGGTGAAGGAGTTTTCCTTCTTCTCCCACATACATAAGGTATACTCTCTGATCGATTTCTTTGTTTTGGTAGGGCCTTGCTGGCAGGGGTTGTGGACACGGGTATGTGGCGATTACGATCTTGGACCATGCTCTACACTGGGTTGACCTGCAGGTTAGTACAGATAGCACTGACTTCCGGTTGCGGCGATGACCAGCTAAGCCGCACATATCGGCGGCTCCAGCTTAGACGGACCTTCGGGCTCTTTTAAGAGCCCCAACGGGAATTTTTTTTTCAACGAAACCCGGTGTGGGGTGAAGCGACAGGGAGTCCCCCCCAGTGGGAAAGAAAAAGATCGGCGGCGGCCAGATCTCGGAGAATCCTCAAGGGCAGCAGCAGAGGAAAGAAAGGAGCAAGATGGCGTCGGAGGGAGCCCAGGCGACATGGGGACCGGACCAAGAAGAATTTTTAAGACGGTGTGTGGAGCTGCTAAAAAAAAAAAAAAAAAAGAGGTGCTGGCCCCGATGCTACAGGCAATCGAGGGGCTTAAAGAGACACAAAAGGCCCAGGAGATAGAGCTCCGTGTGGTGGAGCAAAAGGTAACGGACAACGAGGACGAGATCCTGGGCCTAGCGGTCAAAATGCAGACGCACAAGGCGCTCCATAAGAAGTGCATCGAAAGAATTGAAGTCCTGGAAAATAGATCAAGGAGAAAGAACCTCTGGATCCTGGGTCTCCCCGAGGGAGTGGAAGGAGCTGACGGCGGGGCTTATGCGAGCACGATGCTACGCTCGCTAATGGGAGCTGAGGCCCCCTCGGGCCCCTTGGACGTGGAAGGGGCCCACCGGGTCCCTGCGAGGAGACCAAAGGCTGGAGAACCACCTAGGGCGATGATCGTGCAATTTCACCGCTTCAATGACAGAGAGGTTGTTCTGAGATGGGCCAAGAAGGTACGAAGTAGCAGATGGGAGAATGCGGTGATACGAGTGTATCAGGATTGGAGTGCGGAGGTGGCGAGAAGGAGGGCTAGTTTCAATCGAGCCAAGGAGGTGCTGCATGAGAAGAAAGTGAAGTTCGGGATGTTGCAGCCGGCGCGATTATGGGTCACGCACCAGGATAGACATTACTATTTTGAAACGTCGGAAGAAGCATAGACCTTCATTCAAAAAGAGAAACTGGACCAGAACTGAGGGACTGATGTTGGAGGGGAAACGACAATACTGATGTATAGAGGTGTAAATAGGGGAGGGGGGGACACTGAGAAATGTGGGCGCCGGTGGGGGGGGGAAAAAAGAGACACAGGCGGGGGGATGGGGAATGGAAACGGGGCGGTAGGGGGAGCTGCGCCATGGGGGGCGGGGTGGTTCTAGAAAGCGCAGGGTTTCTTTTTCTTTTCCCACGCCAGAGAGATGAATGCGGGAAGATAGGCGCAAGGAGGATGGGAGTTCCCCACACGGGGGGGGGGGGGGGTCAAGGAGAGAGCGGGAGAAGCCGGGGTCAGTTGAAGTCAGCTGACTTTCGGAAGCAGTATGGAGGGAGTAACCATGCTAGATGGGGATCTAGCGAGCGGGGGGGGGGAGAGAGACACAACTGGGTTGCTGCTGAGATCGAAAGGGAGCTGGTAAGAGAAAAGGTGGTTGAGGCGGGAATGCGCCACCTGGGGGACGGGTGGGTGCGCGGAACCGGGATGTGGGACTGGCCCAGAGAGGGTGATGGCTAGTCGACAGGCCAGTCCGGCTGATCACGTGGAACGTGAGAGGCCTAAATGGGCCAATTAAGAGGGCCCGAGTGTTCGTGCACTTAAAAGGACTGAAGGCAGACATGGCCATGCTTCAAGAGACGCATCAGAAGGTGGCGGACCAGGTTAGGTTAAGGAAAGGATGGGTGGGACAGGTGTTCCACTCAGGGTTGGACGCAAAGAATAGAGGGGTGGCCATATTGGTGGGGAAACGGGTGTCGTTCGAGGCTAGGAACATTGTAGCGGACAGGGGGGGCAGATATGTGATGGTGAGGGCAGACTGCAGGGATTGGAGGTCATGCTGGTCAACGTATATGCCCCGAACTGGGATGATGCGGGATTTATGAAGCTGATGCTGGGACGCATCCCGGACCTGGAGGTAGGAAACCTGGTAATGGGGGGAGACTTCAACACCGTGCTAGACCCAGGGTTAGATAGATCTAGATCCAGGACCGGAAGAAGGCTGGCAGCGGCCAAGGTGCTTCGGGGGTTTATGGACCAAATGGGGGGAGTGGATCCGTGGAGATTTGCTAGGCCGCTGGCCAAAGAGTTCTCCTTTTTCTCCCATGTCCATAAGGTATACTCCCGGATAGATTGCTTCGTTTTGGGAAGGTCACTGATTTAGAGGGTGGAAGGAACGGAGTACTCGGCCATAGCTGTTTCAGACCAAGCCCCACATAGGGTGGATCTGGAACTAGGAGAGGAGAGGGAACAGCATCCACTCTGGCGACTGGATGGGGGATTACTGGCGGATGAGGGAGTCTGCGGAAGGGTGCGGGGATGTATCGAAAGGTACCTGGAGGCCAACGATGATGGGGAGGTCCCAGTGGGGGTAGTATGGGAAGCGCTGAAGGCGGTGGTCAGGGGAGAGTTGATCTCCATCAGGGCTCACAAGGGGAAAACAGAGGCCAGGGAGGGAAAGATTACTGGGGGAGATTTTGAGTGTGGATAAAAAAATATGCGGAGGTCCCGGACGAAGGACTATATAAGGAGAGGCGACGACTCCAGACGGAGTTTGACCTGCTGACCATAGGGAGGGCAGAGGCACAGTGGAGGAAGGCACAGGGGATGAGATATGAATATGGGGAAAAGGCGAGTCGCCTGTTGGCCCACCAGCTTCGTAAGAGGACAGCGGCGAGGGAAATAGGGGGAGTTAGGGATGAAACGGGAACCACGGTGCGGAGAGCAGGGAAGGTAAATGAGGTGTTCAAGACCTTTTATGAGAGGTTATATAGGTCCCAACCCCCGGAGGGAAAAGAGGGGATGCAGCAGTTTCTGGACCAACTAAGGTTCCCGAGGGTGGAGGAGCAGGAGGCGACAGGCCTGGGGGCGCCAATTGGGGTGGACGAGGTGACCAAAGGGCTGGGGAACATGCAGGCAGGGAAGGCCCCGGGACGTGACGGGTTTCCAGTGGAATTTTACAGGAAATACGTGGACTTGTTGGCCCTGCTGCTGGTAAGAACCTTTAACGAGGCCAGAGAAGGGGGGACCCTACCCCCGACAGTGTCGGATGCGACGATATCACTAATCCTGAAGCGAGATAAAGACCCGCTGCAATGCGGGTCTTATAGGCCTATCTCGCTCCTGAATGTGGACGCCAAGCTGCTGCCAAAAGTGCTGACAGAGGATAGAGGATTGTGTCCCGGGGGTGGTGCACGAAGATCAGACAGGGTTCGTAAAGGGGAGACAATTGAATGTCAATGTGCGACGGCTATTGGGGGTGATAATGATGCCCCCAGCAGAGGGGGAGGCAGAGATAGTGGCGGCAATGGATGCAGAGAAGGCATTTAATAGGGTAGAGTGGGAGTATCTATGGGAGGTGCTGAGGAGGTTTGGGTTCGGGGAGGGGTTTGTCAGCTGGGTTAAACTCCTCTATGGGGCCCCAATGGCAAGTGTAGTCACAAATCGGCAAAGGTCGGAGTATTTTCGACTACATAGGGGAACAAAACAGGGATGCCCGCTGTCCCCATTACTGTTCGCGCTGGCAATTGAACCACTGGCCATAGCGCTGAGAGACTCCAGGAAATGGAGAGGGGTGGTTAGAGGGGGAGAGGAACACAGAGTGTCACTCTACGCAGATGACCTACTGCTGTATGTGGCGGATCCAGTGGAGGGGATGACAGAGGTTATGCAGATATTGAGGGAGTTTGGAGATTTCTCAGGATATAGGCTGAACATGGGAAAGAGTGAGCTTTTCGTGATACACCCTGGGGACCAGAGTAGAGGGATAGACGGCCTGCCGCTAAGGAGAGTGGAAAGAAACTTCCGATACCTGGAGATTAAGATAGCCAGGAGCTGGGGAACCTTACACAGACTCAATCTGACTCGGCTGGTGGAGCAAATGGAAGAAGATTTCAAAAGGTGGGATATGCAGCCGCTGTCACTGGCGGGCAGAGTGCAGGCGATTAAGATGATGGTCCTCCCGAGGTTCCTATTTGTGTTTCAATGTCTCCCTATATTGATCACTAAGGCCTTTTTCAAAAAAATAGATAGGAGCATCATGAGCTTCGTGTGGGCAGGGAAGGCCCCGAGGGGAAGGAGGGGGTTCCTGCAACGTAGCAGGGACAGAGGGGGGACTGGCGTTGCCGAATTTGGGCGACTATTACTGGGCCGCCAATGTGGCGATGATCCGTAAGTGGATAATAGAGGGACAGGGGGCAGCGTGGAAAAGGCTGGAGATGGCGTCCTGTAAAGGAACGAGCTTAAAAACGCTGGTGACGGCGCCACTACCGCTCTCCCCGAAAAGGTTTACCACGAACCCAGTGGTGGCGGCAACATGAAGTATCTGGGGGCAATGGAGGAGACAGAGGGGTGTGCTGGGAGCCTCGGTATGGTCCCCGATCAGGAACAACCATAGGTTTGCCCCAGGGAGGTTGGACGGAGGGTTCCAGAGCTGGCACCGGGCAGGAATTAGGAGAGTGGGAGACTTATTTATAGGTGGGACGTTTGCGAGCTTGGGAGCGCTAGAGGAAAAGTATGAGCTGCCTCCGGGGAATATCTTTAGGTATATGCAGGTGAGGGCGTTCACGAGACAACAGGTGAGGGAATTTCCGCTGCTCCCGACACAGGGGATCCAGGATAGAGTGCTTTTAGGGGTGTGGGTCAGGGAGGGCAAAGTGTCCGAAATATACTGGGAGATAAGAGAAGAGGGGGAGGAGCAGGTAGAAGAACTGAAAGGAAAATGGGAAGAAGAGCTCGGGGAGGAGATTGAGGAGGGTTTGTGGGCTGATGCCCTAAGTAGGGTAAATTCCTCTTCCTCGTGTGCCAGGCTTAGCCTGGTCCAATTTAAGGTGCTACATAGAGCACACATAACTGGAGTGAGGTTGAGCAGGTTTTTCGGAGTGGAGGACAAGTGCGGGAGGTGCGGGGGAAGCCCGGCGAACCACACACATGTTTTGGTCGTGTCCGGCACTGGAGGGGTATTGGAGGGGAGTGGCGGGAGTGATCTCGAAGGTGGTGAAGGTCCGGGTCAAGCCAAGCTGGGGGTTAGCTATATTTGGGGTAGCGGATGAGCCGGGAGTGCAGGAGGCGAAAGAGGCCGATATTGTGGCCTTTGCGTCCCTAGTAGCCCGGCGTAGGATTTTACTCATGTGGAAGGAAGCGAAACCCCCCGGCGTGGAGGCCTGGATAAACGATATGGCAGGGTTCAGAAAACTGGAGCGGATGAAGTTTGCGCTGAGGAGATCGGCTCAGGGGTTCACCAGGCGGTGGCAACCGTTCCTCGACTATCTAGCGGAACGGTAGGGGAAAAACAGATAGCCAGCAGCAGCAGCCCGGGGGGGGGGGAGGAGATTGTTTGTGTTCTAGATGGGGTGAAGGGGCGGGGGGGGGGGGGAGCACTATTTCGTGTTATTTTGTTAGTTCACTATTTTATTTAAACAATGTTATCTATCAGTTATCATGTTACCGTTTTTGTTGATTTGTAAGGGGGAAAAATTGTGTTTGAAAACTTTAATAAAATATATGTATTTTTTTAAAGTACAGATAGCACTCTGCGCCTGCAATGGAGGTTGGATGTAGGGCTTTTGGCGGACGAAGCGGTGTGCGAGAGGTTGAGGAAGTGCATGCTGAATTACCTGCAGGTAAATGATACGGGGGAGGTCTCAGCAACAGTGGTCTGGGAAGCGCTGAAGGCAGTGGTGAGAAGAGAGCTGATCTCGATCCGGGCTCACAGGGACAGGACAGAAAGGCAGAAACAGACCTACTGGTGAAAGAGATTCTACAAGTCGACAGGAGGTACGCAGAGACTCCAGAGATAGGGCTTTTAAGGGAACGGCGGAGGCTACAGGCGGAGTTTGGCTTGTTAACCACAGGGAGGGCAGTAGAACAGCTCAGAAAGGCGAGGGGGGGCGATATACAAGCATGGTGAGAAGACCAGCAGGATGCTTGCACAGCAGCTCAGCAAGAGGGAATCAGCTAGAGAAATAGGGAAAGTTATCGACGGGGATGGAAACTTAGTTGGGGACTCGGCAGGGGTGAGCAAGGTGTTTCAGGATTTTTACAGCAGGTTGTACAGGTCAGAACCCCCTGCGGGGCCGGAGGAGATGAGGCACTTCCTGGAGGGGCTGACTTTACCGAAGGTGGACGGGGAGCTGGTAGAAGGGCTGGGGCCCCGATCGGGTTGGAAGAGATAGTGGAGGGCTTGAAGGCCATGCAGTCGGGTAAGGCCCCGGGACCGGATGGGTACCCAGCAGAGTTCTATAAAAAGATCTCTGGGATTTTGGGACCAGTGCTGATGAAGGTGATTAACGAGGCAAGGGGTGTCACAGGCCATGACTTCGCTTATCCCGAAGTGCGACAAGAACCCGGAGCTATGTGGGTCTTACAGGCCGATTTTCCTGTTGAACGCAGATGCCAAACTGTTGGCCAAAATGTTGTCCTCTAGGATTGAGGATTGTGTGCCGAACGTCATTGCGGAGGATCAGGCGGGGTTCGTTAAGGGCAGGCAGCTGGTGGCCAATGTAAGAAGGCTGTTAAACGTGATCATGATGCCCCCAGAGAGTAGGGAGGTGGAGATAGTGGTCGCAATGGATGCGGAGAAAGATTTTGACCGGGTTGAGTGGGGTTATTTATGGGAGGTTCTGGGGCGGTTCGGATTTGGGGGGGGGCTTTATTGACTGGGTCAGGTTGCTGTACCAGGCTCCTGTGGCAAGTGTACGGACGAACAGGACAACTTAGGACTATTTTAGACTGCACCGGGGAACGAGACAGGGATGCCCCCTCTCCCCACTGCTGTTTGCGCTAGCTATAGAGCCGCTGGCAATTGCTCGGAGAGCCTCAAGGGGCTGGTCCCGGGGGCGGGGGGTGGGGGGAGAAGAGAGAGAGAGAGAGCGCACAGAGTCTCGCTGTATGCGGACGACCTGCTTTTGTATGTTTCGGATCCAATTGAGGAGATGGAAGAAATTATGGGAATTTTTGGGGAAGTCAGCTGTTTTTCAGGGTATAAGCTTAATATGGGGAAGAGCGAGATGTTTGTGGTCCAGGCGAGGGGTCAGGAGAGGCGACTGGGGGAACTGCCGTTCAGAGTGGTAGGGGATAGTTTCAGGTACCTAGGTATCCAAGTGGCGCGGGATTGGGACCAGCTACATAAAGTGACCTTGGCCCAGTTGGTGGAACAGATGATGGAGGATTTCCGGAGGTGGGATGCGCTCCCGTTGTCTCCAGCTGGGAGAGTCCAAACGGTGAAAATGACGGTCCTCCCGAGATTCCTGTTTGTTTTTCAGTGTCTCCCCATCTTCATCCCACGGTCCTTTTTTAAGCGGGTCAATAAAGTTTTAGCGGGCTTTGTACGGGAGGGCAAGTCCCCGCGAGTGAGGAGGGTAATGCTTAAGCGGAGTCGGGGGTAGGGCGGGCTGGCACTGCCGAAGTTTAGCAATTATTACTGGGCAGCTAATATAGCCATGGTTAGGAAGTGGATGGTGTTTGGCGGGGGGGGGGGGGAGAAATCGGCATGGGTGCGTATGGAGGCGGCCTCTTGCAGGGGGACAAGTCTGGGGGCGCTGGTAACTGCGCCTCTGCCGTTCCCACCAGCGCGGTATTCCACCAGCCCCATGGCGGTGGCGGCCTTGAGGGTCTGGGGGCAGTGGGAGTATCGGTCTGGTCCCCAATCTGCGATAATCACCGGTTTGCCCCTGGGAGGATGGACGGTGGGTTCAGAATTTGGCGGAGAGCGGGGATTGAGAGGATGGGGGATTTGTTTGTAGAGGGGAGCTTTCCGAGCATGAGGGCTCTGGAGGAGAAGTTTGCATTGGTGGGTAGAAACAAATTTCGATATCTGCAGGTGCGGGACTTTCTGCGAAGACTGGTACCAACCTTCCCACTCCTGCCACTAAGGGGGATTCAGGATAGGGTGGTTTCTAGAGGATGGATAGGAGAGGGGAGCGTTTCTGACATTTATAAGGAGCTTATGGGATCAGAGGAGACGCAGACCGAGGAGCTGAAGCGAAAGTGGGAGGAGGAGCTGGGGAGAGAGATAGAGGAGCGCCTTTGGGCGGACGCATTGAGTAAAGTCAATGCGACCGCGACGTGTGCCAGGCTCAGCCTGATACAATTCAAGGTCGTTCATCGGGCTCACATGACAGTGACCCGGATGAGCAGATTTTTTGGGGTGGAGGACAGGTGCGCAAAATGGGCAGGAGGACCGGCGAACCATGTCCACATGTTTTGGACATGTCCAAAGCTTCAGGGATTTTGGCAGGGTTTTGTGGACGTCATGTCCACGGTCTTAAATACAAGGGTGGCATTGAGTCCAGAGGTGGCAATTTTCAGAGTGTCACAGGTTCCGGGAATCCAGGAGGAGAAATAGGCAGACGTTCTGGCCTTTGCTTCCCTGGTAGCCCGGAGGAGTATATTACTCGTATGAAAGGACTCAAAGCTCCCGAAGTCGGAGACCTGGCTATCGGACATGGCTGGCTTTCTCTGCCTGGATAAAATTAAGTTTGCCATGAGGGCCATTGTTAGGGTTCGCCCAGAGGTGGCAACCATTCATCGACTTCTTCGCAAAGAATTAATCGTCAGCAGAAGGGGGGGGGGGGGGGGTAAGTTAGCGTAGAGTAGGGGGTTAAGTAATGGTGGGACCTGTGGGGGAGGGAGGCGGTATTTGCACTATGTTTATATTTTTATATACATTGTTTATATTGCTGCTGTTACAATGCCAAAAAAATACCTCAATAAAATGTTTATTAAAAAAAAACGCTTTTATTTTGACATTTTAGATGCCTGTTAATGTTTGATTTATGTTCATTTTACTTTGTTTACTAGGGTGAAAGGGTTAAAAAGTGAAATATGGTCCATTGGTTCTTCTCTGTTCGTCATATGGGAAATTCATCCTTTTTAAAGATTTTCAGTGTCTATGGAGTGGTAGCAATATTCCTATTCATATTAATGCTCGGTAAAATAATATATCAATTTTTGTAACAAACAAAACTAACAGCTACAAGACAGAATCCAGCTTTGGTATAGTGTTGTTTTCAAAGAGTTAAAAATCCTAAACATTGTACAAAAAGATCTTGCTTTGATTCATAATATCTGTTCAAATGCCAGAATGCATACATGCATTCACCATCTGTGACCTTCTCCCGACAGCTTCTGCACAATCTTTGAAACTCTTTTACCCAGCTATCAGCTCTCTTCAAAGCTGACACTGCAAGGGCTTGGTTCAATCAATATTTGTCCATGCGCAATCAGGTTTTGCGAAGTAGTAGCCAGAATTTCTTTCCTGAATATTTCCATATCTGGTGCAAAGAGGAAAGGGATAATTTGACAAACTGCAAACAATTTATGCAAATCTGTTTAACTGTTCACAGACAAACAAACATTTATTTAGCTTTTGAAATGCTTCCCCCATTTAAGTGTGTTTAACAATGGAAGAGAAGTAGGCTGAACCAAAGGGTAGTTTAACGGCTGTTCCACTGCATAAATATTCAGCTGAAGATTACAGGATTCATGTTCAGCCTTCTTATGTTTCTCCAAAGTCCACATAGAATTCAAGGGAACAAAACTAGCGAGAAGTAGAACAGATGTCAAACAAAGCTGCAGTCTGTCCTTCCTTTCTCTCAACCAGTACTTAGTGTCCTTTTATTTTTTCAGTCAATATGGCTGGGTCATTCAATGATTTTCCTATAGACTCACTGTATTGTAACCACACATCTATCCACAGGGCCACTGAGCATTCCCAAATTTCCCAATGAAAGGGCATTATGCTAATTCTCCATCTTTACTCACTCAGTCTCTCCAGCTACCCTCAAATGCAAACTCGCTGGAGTATCCAGAGTCCCAGCCTTTATTCCTTGCCTGTTCTGTTTGCCTTAGGGGCCTGCTGCTTATTTTGACAGTGGATCCCCCTAGATAGTTGGGATTAGTAGTGCTTGTTTAGATAAACTTGAATCAAGTCCTCCCAAAGTACAGATCGACACAGCTACTGAGATTCCAGCTGCCATATCCTTTCATCTAGATAAAGCTTAATTTGCACAGTAGCTATCCAAACCATAAGCTATGTCAGAAAATTAATATACTGAAGGAGAGGCTGACAAAAGTAGTTCATGCAATCTTCTGTTCTGATGTCGGAAGACTTCTCAGCACCCTAACCAAATGAAAGTAGAAGCAATACGGGTGTCTCCAAGAGCTTATTAACAGGAATACTACACCGTGTTTACTAGCTGACAATCATTTAATTTATCAAGTATGTCTATGCTATTCAATCTGGTGAGTTAGACAGCTTACAACAGGCTCTGAAAATGTATGCAAGAAAATCTTGGAATATCAAACCACTGCATTAATTGAGCCCCACATATTGAACCTTTTCAGTCACTAGTTCTGAAATGCAGGAACTGATATGTTTGTGGCACAGTGCATAGAAACGTCAGATCACTCATATAAAGTAGAAGCATGCACATTTGTTTTTCTTTATTCAACCTGTGATAAAAATGCACAGCATATGTCGTGTTAAGCACATTGAGGTAACACGGGCTGCAACTGGATGCAGCTATAACACAAGTAGACTCCAGACCTTGAGTTCAGTTCAACTTGATTTATTGAACCAGTCACACAGTTAGCACAGTTCTATGTGAGTTCGACATTCTGTTAACCTAGCTGTGATTTCTCTATCTAGACTGAACCAGACTAGCTCTTCTCCACATGCTGTATGCGTTACATGATATGTACACTGGACTCAACTCTGTAGATGTCCCAAGTGGAAAGAGGCAGAGTGTGAGTGCCTTGTGCCTTTTATAGGGGAAACTACCTCCCAAGTGTTCTGCCTGCTGATTGGTTATGTCCTGTTCCCTGTGCTCATTAGCTGCCTGTCTGTATCTCATTAAGTGCCTGTCAGCATATCATGACAATTCAGTCTGGTGAGTTAGACAGCTTACAACAGACTCTGAAACTGTATGCAAGAAAATCTTGGAATATCAAACCACTGCATTAATTGAGCCTCACATATTGAACCTTTTCAGTCACTAGTTCTGAAATGAAGGAACTGATTTGTTTGTGGCACAGTACATAGAAATGCCAGATCACTCATATAAAGTAGAAGCATGCACATTTGTTTTTCTTTATTCAACATGTGATAAAAATGCACAGCATTACATTTTTCCATATATATTTGGCATGTTATTGGCTACATTACTGGACTTGTAATCCAGAGAATGAGAGTTCAAATCTCACCATGGCAATTTAAGAATTTGAACTCAATTCACAAAAAACATAATCAGGATATGGTACTTGTAAGATCGACCATCAAGCCACTGGAAAAATCTAACTGGTTCATCAATGTTCTTCAGGGAAGGCAATCTGCCATCCTTTCTCGATCTGGCCTGTATGTAACTCCAAAAACCACCAATGCGGATGGAACAAGACACACTCAATGGTGATGGAGCAGTCTGAGACATTAGTTGATGGGCATAGTGCTGCAAGTATGACTATGCCAAACTGTTCCATGACAAGTCTGTGAGATGGCTGTCACAACTTTGGCGTTAGTTCCCAGTTGTTCGTGAGTGGGGTTGGGTGCCTTTGTGATGTTCTGACTAGAAGCCTAGATTGCAACTGAATAGGCCATCCAATTTTATTATGGTTCAATTGACTTGCTAAGCTACTTCAGGGAGCAGTTAAATCCCAACTACACAGAAGCTGGCAAGTCAGACCTCCAAAGATATAGTGAAACAGTGAAATACCATTTGACAAAGAGTCACCCAGACTCGAAACGTTAGCTCCTTTTTCTCTCCACAGATGCTGTCAGACCTGTTGAGATTGTCCAGCATTTACAAGATGCACTGTTGGAACCCACCAAGATTCCTTAGGCAGCACTTTCCAAATCCATGACCGCTACCATCTATACAGGCAAGGTCTCCTGATACATGGGAACACGACCCAACTGAAAGTCCCCCTCCAAGTCATTCTCCAAGTCACTCACCAACCTGACTGTGGAAATTTATCAGCATTCCTTCACGGTCGCTGTGTCAAACTCCTGACATCCCCTCCCTAAAGCACTGGAATGCCACATGGACTGCAATGGCTCAAGGCGGCAGCTCACCACCATCTTCTGAAAGGCACTTAGGGATGTGTGGATAAATGCTGGCCTAACCAGCGCCGTCCACATCCCTTGAGTGAATGAAATAAGTTGCAACTAGCAGACAATTATACAACTAATAGGATTTCAAAGCTCCATGATCTTCCCATTCCTTATAATGGCAGAGTCCAACACTTGAGATCAAAAGACAGGGCTAAAATGTTTACATCATCTTCAGCCAGAAGTGACCAGTCAATCATCCGATGCAGCTTCTTCTGAAGGCCCTCACCATCATAGGTGCCAGTCTTCTGCCAATTCAATTTACTCTATGTGAGATCAAGAAACACCAAGTGGACTGGACACAATGAAAGCCCAAACAAAATCTTGGCTCTCGTACTTGTGACCTGTGCTCCAGAATTTAGCGAGGCTGCTGCAGTACAGCGAGGACACCGACCTCTACCAATGCAGAACATTGTTCAGGTCTATTCTGTGAAACCCATGTTATGAGGAAACACATGCAGACACGGGGAGAACGTGCAAACTCCATACAGACAATCACCCAAGGTTGGAATTGAACCTGGGTCCCTGTGCTGGGAGACAGCAGTGATAACCACTGTGCCACCGTGCCAAGTGAGGAGATTTCTCCTGCCACGTTCGTTGAAAGCGGTTTTTAGAGGAGAGATCATTTATTACAAGGCACATAAGGAGAGGAGTGAAAGGGTGGAGAGGCAGAGGTTGGTGGGTGCCATCCTGAAGGTGGATCATCAATATTCGGTTAGTCAGATACCTGAACTACTGGAAAGGAGAAAGAATTTGCAGTTGGGGTTTGGGCTGCTTTCAACTGACAGGGTGGTGCGTCAGCTGCGCATTTCGAGGGGGCTTTTATGAACATGGGGAGAAGGCTAGTCGCCCATTGGCACACCAGCTGAGGCAGCAGGCGGCTTATTAGGAAACAGTGCAGGTAAAGGATTCTGGTGGCAGGTTGGCCTCTGCCCCAGCCAAGGTTAATGCGGCCTTTGAGGCCATTGAGACTTTTTACTGTAACAAAGTAAATCGGAACCCCCGAGGGACAGATTGCCAATATTGGGAGTTCTTGGATGGGCTGTCTACTTTGTTGTGCAGCAGGAGAGAAGGGAGGAATTGGAGACCCCGCTGACCTGAGAGGAAGTTATGAAATGCATGGCTTTGATGCAGTCAGGCAAGTCGCTGTGACCGGACGGATTCCTGCTCGAATTTTATAAGAAGTCTGTGGGATAGCTGGATCCGTTGCTGTTATAAATGTTTAAGGATTCTATGTTTCGGGTCGCGTTGCTGGCCACATTGGCACAAGCATTTCCTTGATCTTAAAGAAGGATAAGAATTCAGCAGAGTGTGGGTCATATCGCCTATTTCGTTGCTGAATGCAGATGGTGAAGGTCTTCGCTATGCGCCTGGAGCCCTGCCTCCCAGAGATTGTGTCGGAGGAACCAACGGGGTTTGTTAAGAGTAGGCAATTGTCGGCCAATGTTCAGAGACTGCTTAGTGTTGTTTTGTCCCCATCTCCAGCCCCTGAGCCAGAGGTGGTTATTTCATTGGATATGGAAAAGGCGGTTGATAGGGTGGAGTGGGGTTATTTGTTTGAGATCCTTGCGAGGTTTGGTTTGTGCCTAAATTTATTGCTTGGATCCAGCTCTAACATAGGGCCCTCACCATGATTATTCATATGACTGCTTTGAGTAATAAGAATTACCACCTGAAGAGAGGCATGACACAGAGGTGTCCACTGTCCCGCTTTTGTTTGCCTTAGCAATTGATCCTCTGGCCAAAGCATTGAGGTTATCCACAAAGTGGAGGGGGATTGGGGGCGGGGGCATTGTATGCGGACAATTTTTTGTCCTATGTGATGGACCCTCTCACCAGTGCAGAGGAGATAATTAGGCTGCTTGGGAGGTTTGGCTCCTCCTATGGGTATAAATTGAACTTTGGCAAAAGCAAATGCTTTTTTGGTGAATCGCCCAGGGAGGGGAGCTGATCTAAGGAGGTTGTCCTTTCATCTGGCCAAGTCCAGCTTCCGTTATCTGTAAATCCAAATTACCCATGATTCGGGCCTTGCTCCATAAACTAAATTTGGGGAACTGGTTAATGCGGTGAAGGCTGATCTGAAGAAGTGGCGAAACCTCCCGCTGTCCTTGGTGGGAAGAGTTCAGTCGGTAAAGGTCAATATCGTCCCAAAATTTCTATTTTTCTTTCAGTGCCTTCCAGTTCTCCTTCCTAAATCGAACTTTGCTACAAGTCAGTAAATTATACCTTCTTTTATTTGGCGGGGTGCTTTTGCAAAGGGATAGGGAGTCGGGGGAGGGGTGGGGTGCTTCGCCCAATCTGTTATTTTATTATTGGAATGCAAATATTGAGACGGTGCACGGACAGTACAGGAAGACAAGAGTCCGTGTGGGTTCAGATGAAAAGGAGTGCCTGTGCAGAGGTTTCAGTTTGAGAGCCTTAGTTACGGTTCCCCTTCCGTTCCTCCCAGCAAAGTGGACTTCCTTCAATGCTGTTGGCCAACTTGAGAAGATGGACAGTTTAGGCAGCATTTTAAGCTGGGTGCTATGTCATTGTTGGCCCTGTGAAAATCATTGTTTTGTACCAGCAGCCTTGGACTCGTTGTTTAGGATATGGAAGGAGGAGGGGCTGGAGCGGTTCAGCAACTTGTTTATAAAAGGGAAGTTTGCTGCTTTTGAGTAATGGTTGGGCAAGTACCAGCTTCCGAGAGCTAATCTGTTTTGGTATTATCAGGTTTGTAGGCAAGGATATTTCTTCCTTCTCCATGGCACCCTTGCCTGATGGATAGGGTTCTTTCGTTGGTTGATGCAGGGGAAGGGAAGATGTCAGACATTTATAGACAGCTTGTGTCGATGGAACAGGCTCCACTGGATGAGATCAAGAGGAAGTGAGATGGGGAGCTGGGCCAGGTGTTTGTGGGGAAGAGTTTGGAGCGAGGCTCTGCACAGAGTCAACTTCACTTCCTTGTGCGCTAGGCTCAGCCTGATTCAGTTTAAGGTGGTTCATAGGGCACTTTAGACCAGGGAGTGGATGAGCGGATTCTTCTCGGATGTGGATGATAGGTGCGAGCGGTGATCTAGGGCTCCAGCGCATCATAAGCACATGTTCTGGTCTTGTTCTAAGACTACGAGCTTTTGGGTCTCCTTATTCAGCACCATGTCAGGAATTCTTGGGGTTGTCTACAAAATTATGAGGGGCATAGACAGAGTGGATAGACAGAGGCTTTTTCCCAGGGTAGAGGGGTCAATTACTAGGGGGCACAGGTTTAAGGTGCGAGGGGCAAGGTTTAGAGGAGATGTACGAGGCAAGTTTTTTTACGCAGAGGGTAGTGGGTGCCTGGAACTCGCTGCCGGAGGAGGTGGTGGAAGCAGGGACGATAGTGACGTTTAAGGAGCATCTTGACAAATACATGAATAGGATGGGAATAGAGGATACAGACCCCGGAAGTGTAGAAGATTTTAGTTTAGACGGGAAGCATGGTCGGCGCAGGCTTGGAGGGCCGAAGGGCCTGTTCCTGTGCTGTACTTTTCTTTGTTATTTGTTCTTTGTGTTGGAACCTTGCCCTTCAGTGGCTATCTTTAGGGTTTCAGGTTTACCAGAGCTGTAGACCAGGGCAAAGGCAGGTAACCTCGTCTTGCTAATTAGCTTGGAGACTAGTTCTGTTTGGAGGTAAGTCTTTGATCCCGCCCAGTGTCACACGCAGTTAAGTTTCCTGATGGAGTTATTACATTTAGAAAAAGTAAAGTATATCTTGAGAGAGCCGATGCAAGGGTTCTACCCGAGGTGGCAGCCATTCATTTCCTACTTCAGGGAGCTGGTCACCGTCGGATGTTAAGAGGTTCAATGTTCTTTTTTTTTGGGGGGGGGGTTGCTTTAGAGGGTGGTGGGGGGGGGGGGGGGGGTTTGAAATGTTGTCATTGTTCTAGGAATGTGGCTGTGAAGGTGTTATATTGGAAAAATGTTTCTTAATAAAAATATATATTTTTTAAAACGCCCCATTCACACTCGCCAGAGGACCAATTCGCACTTTACTAAGTTTTCTTTACATTTAAATACCTGTAGAAACCTTTGCTTTCTGTTTTTAGATTGCTAGCAATCTGCAGCTTGGCCTCTTTCTTATGATAACCTCAGTCATTTTCTGCAGTTCTTACTACTCTGATCAATCAACTGACCTGCCACTCATCTTTGCACAGTTATATGCCTTTTCCTTAAGTTTGATATTTCCTTTAACCATGGATGGTGGCTCTTCCCTACAGAATTTTTCCAAACAGGTATTTACGTATTTTGAGTATTCTAAAAAAAAAAAATCTCCTTGCATGTCTGCCACTGCCTCTCTATTGATCTATTCCGTTCACTTCAATCGCAGTTCACTTTATCTAGCATATTTAGGTTTAAAATACTAGTCATCAAACCCACTCTTCTCCTCTTTCAAACTGGATGGAAAATTTGATCATGTTGTGGTTGCTGTTGTCGAGGGGTGCCTTTACTCTGAGATCATTAATTAATCCTGTCACATTGCACAATACTAAGTCTATATAACCTGGTCTTTGATAGTTTCTCAGAACAGCACGTTCTGGAACCTATCTCAAAAACATTCTAAGAACTCATCTTTTTCCTCAGTCGACCAAAGGCAGAGTTGGCATACCATCATAAGCCTACTTCCAATTAACAGTAAATTGATAGATGGAGTCATCAAGTGGCACATATTCAAGTGGCACATATTCACTGATGAATTGAGTTTTGGTGAACGATTGTATTCTGCCTAAACCTCACAGCTCCAAACATGGGCAGGAGCCGAATTTGAGGGGTGAGATTAGAGTGACTGTCCAGTGCGTCAAGTTAGTTTTTGACCTTTTTTTCTCAACAGGCCAAGCACGGGCTGTATCCAAAAAACCCGTGCTTGCAAAACACAAAACATAGTATCCAGCATTAGATGTGATTCTACCAATGGTACAACACTTGCTACACAATCCTGAGCGTGCAAATAATTATATTGACAACCAATTTGCTAAGAATTATGCTGACAACCAATTTAAGCTCACCAGGTGGGCTTGCAGTGTGACTCACTTGCACATGCAAGAAGCTACATATATTCATTGTTATGATCAAGCTGATGTTACTACGAACAAGTCAGATCCCAGGGTAGAACCTGGTTTGATAGATCCTTCTCTTTATTTTTGTGTAGATAAGTGGAAGGTGTTCCAGGAGTCAGTTGATGAACTTTTAACAACAGAATAAAACATTAAACAAGAAAACATTCACTATAATACTCTACTCCTTCACTCACAGATATATACAGATTCCGAAGGATAATATAAATTACAAAGTCAACTTATATTGACTATATTACTCTATAATTGACTATATTAATTACAACGTCAACTTAGGACAGCACGGTAGCAGTGGTTAGCACCGTCACTTCTCAGCTGCAGGATCCCAGGTTCGATTCTGACTTGGGTCACTGTCTGAACGGAGTGTCCACGTTCTCCTCGTGTCTGCGTGGGTTTCCTCGGAGTGCTCCGGTTTCCTCCCACAGTCCAAAGATGTGCAGGTTAGGTGGATTGGCCATGCTAAATTGCCCTTAGTGTTCAATGGGGTTGCTGGGTTACGGGTATGAGGCAAAGGTGTGGGATGCTCGTTCCAAGGGCCGGTGCAGACTCGATGAGCTGAATGTCTATGACTATATTCTACCATTCTCAGTCAGTACACAGTCCATGTTATCCAGTAGGTGAAATGTGCTCAGACACTCCACACTCTGAAACCAGTGACAGATACTACCCAATACAACTTTTACAGCTTGCTCAGCAATTCCCACCTCCCCAGATACTGGTCACTGTGAGCCAACTGGCCTCACTGGAGTTCTGCCTTTCACACAAAACTTTCCAATCTCTGCTCTCATCGACAATGCCTTGGAATCTTCTCCTAACGACACTTTCTCCTGATATCGTCACTAAGGATCCAGCTCCAGGGTTTCAACCTCTATTTCTGGTATTACTCTGCCCCAGATTACCGCGTGTATTCAAGATTCCACACAATATCTCCGATGCCCAGCCACCAGAGAACATCACAGCTTCACAGGTCTGCAGTAAGGAATTACCAAAGTCACCTCGGATCTCTGACTTCTCGCAAGCCAAACATCCCAAGGATTGCACCTTGCAGCCCTATCTTTAAACTTAAGCCTTTCTACTCCTCACTCTCAACTCTCCTGAACAGAACCTTTTTCCAAGATTCCAGTTCTTTGGTCCTTGACTTCACAATCTTCCTGGAACTCTCTTCTGTCTCTTAGTACAATGCAGCAATGTTTAAAGTGAACCTAAAAAGGACATTCTCAACCCTCAATACACAAATACAGAAACACAAATTAAGCTTACTTTTTTTATCCTAAACCCCACAAAAACAAATTACTTAAAATTACACCTATTTCCTAACATCATACACCGGGCCCTGACCTTTGCAGACAGAAGAAGCATGTCCAAGCATTGCACAATTTTTTTCTTTGTTCTTGGGATGTATGCATTGCTGGCAAGATCAGCACCTGTTGCCCATCCCTAATTGCCTTTAAGATGATGGTGAGCTACATTCTTGAACCGCTGCAATCCATCTGGTGTGGTTACATCTACAGTACTGTTAGGATTTTGAACCAACGTCAGTGAAAGGGTAGCAATGTAGTGTCATCACAGGATGGTGTGCAACTTGGAGCAAAACTTGCAGTGGTGGTGTTACCACGCACCTGCTGCCGTTGCTCTTCGCAGTGGCAGAGGGCACAGGTTTGGAAGGTACTGTCAAAGGAGCCTTGATAAGTTGCTGTGGTGCGACTTGTGGATGGTACACCCTGCTGCCACTATACACCGGCGGTGGAGGGTGTGGATGTTCAAGGAGTTAGATGCATTACTGATCAAGTAGGCTAACTTGACCTTAATGGTGCTGAATTTTGCGAGTGTTGTTGAAGCTGCATTCATCCAGGCATGTGGAGAATATTCCATTACATCCCTAACTTGTTTTTTGCAGATGGTGCAAAGACTTTGAGAGTCTGGAAGCAGAATTCTAGGCTTCTGACGTGCTCTTATTAGCAATACTTATATGGCGATCGAGTTAAGTTTCTGGCTGGTGATAACTCCCAGGATTGATGGCTGAAGATTCAGCAATGACAATTCCATGGTATAGGGAAGGGAATTAGATTTTCTCTTGTTGGTAATGGTCATTGCTTGGCACTTGTGTGGCACGAATGTTACTTGCCACTTAGCAATCCAAATCAGAATGTTATCAAGGTCTTTCTGCATTCAGCCACAGGCTGCTTCAGTATCTGGAGAGCCATGCATTGTACTGAACACCTTGTGCTCATTAGGGAACATGCTTATCATGGAGCAAAGAAATTGAAGATGGTTGGGCCGAGGACACTGCCCTGAGGAACTCCTGCAGAGATGTCTTTGGGCTAAGATGATTGTCCTCTGACAACTGCACCATCTCCCTTTGTACAAGGTACGACTCCAAGCAACGTAGAGATTTCCTCCCAATTCCCATTGACTTCAATTTTACTAGAGCTCCTCAATGCCATTTTCACTCAAATGCTGCCTTGATTGTCAAGGGTAGTCACCCTGACATCTCGTCTGGAATTCAGCCCTGTGTCCAAGTTTAGATCAAGGCTATAAAAGGTCTGAAGCTAAGTGGCCCTGATGGAATTCAAACTGAGCTTTGGTGAGCAGTTTGTTGTTGAATAAGTTCCGCTTTATAGCACTGCTAATGACACCTTATATCGCTTTGCCTATGATTGAGAGTAGCCTGATGGTGCCGCAATTGGTCAGATCAGAAATTACCTGTATTTTGTGTACAGAATATATCTAGTCAATTTTCAACATTGTTGGATAGTTGAAAGTGTTGTAGCAGTTTTATTACAACTTGGCTAAGAATTCAGCTTGTTCTGGTGCACCTCTTCAGAACCACAGCCAGGTTGTCATCAGGGCTCACAGTTTTGCTCTATCCATTGGTTTCAGTGGTATATATGAGACAGTGGGGACTTCAAGAGGAGACCAAGATGGGTCATCCACTGAGCACTTCTGGCTGAAGATGGTTGCAAATGCTTCAGCCTTGGCTTTTGCACTCCTGGGTACGACTGCGAATAGGATGTTTTAGGAGCCACCTCCTCAGGTTACTTGTTTAATTGTCCAGGACTTTGATTTGACCAGTAGATTGTGGGATTGTTCTTTCTATGGCAGGTTTTCTTGGTGTGTTAATTTTATTCCAAATTAGTTAATTGAATTCCTCCAGCTGTCATGGTGGAATTTGAACTCTCTAAAGAATTAATCCAGATCTCTGGGTTACTAGGAGCCCTAGTAAAACTGAATTTAATGCAGATTATGAGAACTCTCTGGCTTCAGTTACACCTCGCACAAAGGTGTAACCGCATCTCAGTCTCCAGGAATTTCTCTCGACCCAAATATCTTCAGCTACTTCATCAATGTCCTTCCATCCATCAGAAGGACAGAAGTGGAGATATTTGTTGATGATTGCACAGTATTCAGTTCCAGTCACAACATTTCAATAATGAAGCAGTGTGTTTCCATATGCAACAAACCCTGAACACCATCCAGGCTTGAGATGATGTGAGAAATAACATTCACAGCACATAAATGTCAAGCAATGACCATTTCCGATAACAGAGAGCATAACCAACTGCACTTCACATTCAATGACAAGTGGTTTACATCGCGACCCCCCCCCCCCCCCCCCAAAGCCTCTCTATTACTTACAATGCACAATTCAATAGTACGATGGAATATGGTTCACAGTTGCACAACAACAGCCCTTGATTGACCCGTTTCTCTGATTCACACCAAACTGGTGCATAGGTGCCTCGGGATTGCTGCCAGCACCAAATTAACTTCCAAAGCCTTCACCTACCCAATTTTATTTACAACAGTTCGAAACAGGGTGTGTTTATGCTCAAGCTTTCATGCTCCAGGGTCAACATAGTGGCGGAGGGGGTTAGCACTACTGCCTCATGACGCCGAGGTCCCAGGTTCGATCCCGGCTCTGGGTCACTGTCCGTGTGGAGTTTGCATATTCGCCCCAGATTTGCGTGGGTTTCGCCCCCACAACACAAAGATGTGCAGGGTAGGTGGATTGGCCACGCTAAATTGCCTCTTAATTGGAAATAATGACTTGGGTACTGAAACTTTAAAAAAAGCTTTCATGCTCCAATACAGAGCCATTTTCAGCTAATTTCCAGATATCACAGGCACAATACTTGATTATTTTCAACTAAAACCAAACATTTTGATGTCAGAATTATTATTTTTTTAATAATATGTTATTACGGTATTTGAAAACTTTTATAACAGTAACAATAAACAATGACATCAACATGGTAAAATAACCATTCCCCCCCCCCCCCCCCTTGGAACATTGCATCTGCTGACATTTTTAATTTTCCCCGAGAAAGTCGACGAACGGCTGCCACCTCCGGGAGAGCCCTAACATTGACCCTCTTACGACAAACTTTATTTTCTCGAGACTGAGAAACCCAGCCGTGTCACTAACCCGGGTCTCTACACTCGGGGGCTTCGAGTCCCTCTACATTAATAACATCCGTCTCCGGGCTCCCAGGGAGGCAAAGGCCAGAACGTCGGCCTCTTTCGCCCCCTGAACTCCCGGATCTTCCGACACTCCAAAGGTCGCTACCTCCGGACTCGGCACCACCCGTATTTTTAGCACCATGGACATTGCCTTAGCAAAACCCTGCCAAAACCCTCGAAGCTTCGGGCATGCCCAAAACATGTGGACATGATTTGCTGGGCTTTCCGCGCACCTCACACACCTATCCTCTACCCCGAAAAACTTGCTCATCCTAGCCACTGTCCTGTGAGCCCAGTGGACTACCTTAAATTGTATCAGGCAAAGCCTGGTGCACGATGAGGAGGTATTAACCCTGCTTAGGGCATCCGCCCATAGCCCCGCCTCTATCTCTTCTCCGAGCTCGTCCTCCCACTTGCCCTTAACCTCCTCCACCAGAGATTCCTCCGCCTCCGATAGCTCCTGGTAAATATCCAATACCTTCCCATCTCCCACCAAGGTACTGGAAACTACTCTATCCTGTATTCCCCGTGGCGGCAGCAGCAGAAAGGCCGGCACCTGTTTTCTCAGGAAGTCACGCACCTGCAAATACCTAAAACCATTCCCTACTGGCAATTTAAATTTATCCTCCAAAGCTTTCAAGCTGAGAAAGCTCCCATCTATAAATAGATCCCCCATCCTTTTAATTCCTGCCCTCTGCCAACTACCCGCCATCTAGCCTACCCGGTACAAACCTGTGGTTGTTATAAATCGGGGTCCAATTTGATGCTCCCTCCACTCTCATATCTCCTCCATTGCCCCAAGATCCTCAGATCCGCCACTACCACCGGACTTGTGGAGTATTGGGCCGGCGAGAACGGCAGAGGTGCCGTTACCAATGCTCCTAGACTGGTGTCTTTACATGACGCCGTCTCCATCCGCTCCCATGCCGACCCCTTCCCCACTTCCTGATCATGGCTATATTAGCCGCCCAGTAGTAATTGCAGAGGTTTGGCAGCGCCAACCCACCCTCCCCCCGACTGCGCTCCAGCAACACTTTCTTCACTCGCGGGGTTTTACTCGCCCACAAAGCCCAAAATAATCTTATTCACCCGCTTGAAAAAGGCCTTAGGGATGAAGATGGGGAGGCACTGAAAGACAAACAGAAATCTGGGGAGGACCGTCATTTTCACGGTCGGTACCCTCCCCGCCAGTGATAGCGGGAGCATGTCCCATCTCTTAAAGTCCCCTTCCATTTGTTCTACCAACCGGGATAGGTTTAACTTGTGTAGTACCTCCCATTTCCGGGCCACCTGGATTCCCAGATATCGAAAGCTCTTCCCTGCCATTCTAAGCGGCAGTTCTCCCAGTCTCTTCTCCTGCCCTCTTGCCTGGATCGCAAACATCTCGCTTTTCCCCATGCTCAATTTATACCCCGTAAAATTGCCCAAGTTCCCCCAAGGTTCGCATTACTTCCCCCATCCCCTCCAACGGGTCCGAAATGTACAAGAGCAGGTCATCTGCGTAGAGAGAGACCCGGTGCCCCCCCCCCCCCCCCCCCCGGTGCCCCCCCCCCCCCCCCCGTGCCCCCCCCCCCCCCCCCCCGGTGCCCCCCCCCCCCCACCAAAATGACTCTATGGCCAGAGCAAACAGTAACGGGGAGAGGGTGTACCCTTGCCTCGTCACTCGGTGTAGTTCAAAATATCTCGACCTCAACCGGTTCGTACGCACACTCACTACTGGTGCCTGATAGAGCAACCGCACCCAGTCAATAAAGCCCTCACACCAAGCCCAAACCTTCCCAGCACCTCCCACAGGTAATTCCACTCCACACGATCAAAAGCCTTCTCTGCATCCATCACTACCACCACCTCCGCCTCCTCTCCTTCTGAGGGCATCATAATAACATTTAGAAGCATTCGAACATTGGCCTCGAGTTGCCTGCCCTTAACAAATCCCGTCTGGTCTTCCCCTATTACCCCCGGGACACAGTCCTCTATCCTTGTGGCCAGTATCTTAGCCAGCAGTTTGGCATCCACATTAAGTAGAGAAATCAGCCTGTATGACCCGCATTGCTCCATATCCTTCTCCTTTTTCAAGATCAATGAAAGCGAGGCCTGCGACATTGTTGGGGGGAGAACTCCCTTCTCTCTTGCTTCGTCAAATGTCCTCACCAGCAGTGGGCTCAGTATCTCTGAAGACTTCTTGCAGAATTCCACTGGGTAGCCGTCAGGCCCTGGGGCCTTGCCCGACTGCATGCCCACCAGCCCCTTGATTATTTCCTCAGTCTCAATTGGGGCTCCCAGCCCCTCCACCAGGTCCTCCTCCACCCTCGAGAACCTCAACTGATCCAGAAATCGCCTCATTCCCTTCACCCCAGCCGGGGGTTCCAACTCAAACAATTTACTATAAAAATCCTTAAACACCTCGTTCACCCCCGCTAGGTCCAGGACAGTATTACCGTCTCTACTCTTTACTTTACCTATCTCCCTGGCCGCCTCTCTTTTCCTGAGCTGGTGCGCCAATATTCCACTTATCTTTTCCCCGTACTCATAAATCGCCCCCCTTGCCTTCCTCAACTGTTCCACTGCTTCCCCTGTGGTCAATAGCCCGAACTCCACCTGTAACCTCCGCCGCTCCCTCAGTAGCCCCGTGTCCGGGGGGGCCTCCGAGTATCTCCTCTCCACCTGGAGTATCTCCTCCACTAATCTATCCGTCTCAGCCCGTTCCACCTTTTCTCTGTGGGCCCGTATCGAGATTAATTCCCCTCTGACTACTGCCTTCAAAGCTTCCCAGACCGTGGCTGCAGAGAACTCCCCCGTATCATTTGTTTCCAGTTAGTTCTGGATGGACCTGCACTGTAAATTCTATGATCTATGACTTGTTAACCCGCCCACAGACCGCCTCGTCCGCTAGCAACCCCACATCCAGTCTCCACAGCGGGCATTGCCCTCTCTCCACACTAACCCGTAGATCCACCCAGTGCAGGGCATGATCCGACACTGCAATTGCCGAGTACTCAGTATCCACCACCTTCGGTATTAGTGCACTGCTCAGAACAAAAAAGTCGATGCGAGAGTATACCTTGTGGACATGAGAAAAAAAGGAAAACTCCTTTGTCCTTGGCCATGCAAACCTCCATGGGTCCATCTGTTCCATAAAACCCTTCAATTCCTTTGCCGCAGCCGGCCTCCTTACTGTCCTGGATTTTGACCGGTCCAATTCCGGATCAATGACAGTGTTGAAGTCCCCTCCCATGATCAGGTTATGTGAGTCTAAGTCTGGGATCTTACCTAACACCCGCCTCATAAATTCCACGTCGTCCCAATTCGGAGCATATATGTTCACAAGTACTACTCGCACCCCCCTCCAGCTTCCCACTCACCATTATATACCTACCCCCCGTGTCTGACACGATTCTCCCTGCCTCGAATGACACAAGTTTGTTGATCAAGATCGCTACCCCCCCTGGTCTTTGAGTCCAGTCCTGAGTGGAACACTTGGCTAACCCACCCCTTCCTCAATCTCACCTGATCTGTAACCTTTATGTGTGTCTCTTGTAGCATTGCCATGTCGGCCTTCAGTTCCCCCAAATGCGCGAACACGCGAGCCCTCTTGACCGGCCCATTCGGTCCTCTCATGTTCCATGTGATCAGACTGGACGGGGGGGCTTCCAACTCCCCCTCCCTGCCGACTAGCCATCACCCTTTTTAGGCCAGCCTCGAGCTCGCGCCCTCCGCTTCCTTGAGTCCCCACTCGGGCGGTCGTCGGTCCCGACCTCCCATTTGTCCCCTAGTAACAGTTCCTCCCCTGTCAGCATAGCAGCTCCCCCCGCCCCTCCCCCCTAGCAACAACACTAAAAACCCAATCCCCCAAGTCAAGCTCCAGCTTAACACCTGTCCACACCCCACTGCGCTGCCAAGAGTCAGCTGACCCATGCTGACTCAATAGCTCCCGCCCCTGGCACCAAGCAGTCTGTCTCCCTATTGTACTCTCCTCTCTCCCCCCACATGAATAAACATTTTAAAAGCATCACATTCCCCAGTAAACAAATAACAGAAAAGAAAACAGTGAAGAAACAATCACTTTAGAAAAAATAGTCACCCAAAAAGCAGAACTAAATTCAAAGCCCATCTCCCCCTCTAACAAGGTGCCTGCATGACAGATCAACCTTTAACCATCCACACAGCCCATTATTTCACACAGAGCTACTTAAATTTTTACAATCCAGCACCACAAAATCGCTGCCACAGTACTTCTCGGAGGCTTAGGTGCCTTTTAATTCGCCACCAGCTTCATTTCTTTAATAAAGGTCCATACTTCGTCTGGCGTTTCAAAGTAGAAGTCCCGTTCCTCATGTGTGACCCACAGGCGGGCTGGGTAAAGCATCCCGAACTTCACCCCCTTCATAAAGAGGGTAGTTTTTGCCCGATTGAACCAAGCTCGCCTCTTGGCCAAATCCGCTCCCAGGTCGTGATGAATGCGCAAATCACAGTTCTCCCACTTGCTGCTCCGTTCTTTCTTGGCCCACCGCAAAACATGTTCTTGTCCATGAAACAGTGAAAACGTACCACCATGGCCCTCGGCGGTTCGTTCGCTCTGGGCTTCCTCGCAAGGGCTCTGTGCGCTCTGTCCAGTTTCAGGGCCGAGGGAACGCCTCAGCCCCCATCAACTTCTCCAACATGTCCGTCACATAGGCCCTCGCATCCGATCCCTCACTGCCTTCAGGGAGGCCAACAATTCTGAGATTCTGCCTCCGGGACCTATTCTCCAGGTCCTCCAGCTGCTCCTGCATTCTTTTCTGGCAGTCGTTCATCATCCCCACCTTGCTTTTCAGCACGGTTATATACTCATGCTCGGACAACTTATGTTCGATCTTCTGGATCGCTCTCCCATGTGTTTCCTGATTCTGAACCACTTGATCAATCGAAGCCTTAATCGGGTCCAGCGTGTTCTTCTTCAGCTTGGCGTAGCAATCCTCGAAAAAGTTCACCAGCTGCTCAGTCAACCATTGTGCTGTCTCCCCACGGCCCTTGCCCTCCGCCATGCTGTCCCGTGTTACCAGCTCCGTTTGCGTCTCCCTTATAGGACTTTGTCATCTCCCACGGCCACATCTGGTCCAATTCTCCATACACCGGAGGGGGATTTCTCCTTACCGTCTGACTCTTCACTGCATTATCCCATAAAATCAGAAAACAAAACGGGGGGAAAAGGTCCAAAAGTCCGTTACAGGCGGGAGCTACCAAATGTGCGACCTACCCCTCCATGGCCGCCACCGGAAGTCCTGATGTCAGAATTAATTAGTAACAAAGTTAGCATAAAATTTAATGTCACAAACGTTATTAAATGTTCAAAGGTGGAAAGCCAATGGAGCTTCTGAAATCAATGCTCAAGAATCCTGCAAGTATCTATGGAGTTAAATTCTAATTAGTGGAGGGAAAATCACCATTTGAAGTTCAGAGTCAGTGCCTACAATACTAGCAGAGTACAAGTTTGATATTTGTACCATTCAATCATTACCAGAAACATGCTTGGTTTGACAAGTTCAGTGTTAAGATTCAGAACCGGCTCAAGGTTTTTATGGTATTTGAAAAGTTCAGTGCTTAAATTTCAAACGGAAATATTGTTCAACCTGGCAATACTTGCCAGGTTATTATTCAATAATTCTGTCATGCACAGTTATTGCAATAACTACTTGGAAATGTGAGTTATATAGTCTGCACCAAGAACATTTTAACGAATCTATCCTGATGCCTACATCCCCTGTTAGTAATCAATGCATGTCAAGTTCCAGCATGATGGTCTAGGTTCTAAAATTCCACGGAAATTATTGAATCAGGCTGCCCCCCAACAGCTGCTGTAGCATCGCCTATTGTTGAGAACATTGCTGCACAATGGTGACACAACTGGGCTACGAACATATTGAAAGTGTGAGGAGGTCAACAGTGCAGTGAAATGCTTCTGGTGGCGACATGTAGGGGAGACGTCGCACACAAGGTGAGCTCCCGCCGGAGAACTTTATTTAAGCCCGTTTCACCCGATCTTTGGAGGAGGTTTTGGCTCGCGTTTGTTTTCATTGATGGGGTTAAGTGTCCCACATCAAGGGGATGCCTAGTAGATACTGGACCAGGCAGCAGAAAGATAACGAGCGCCAAATTTAGATGCCTCAAGAGTCTTGTCTGGAGAGAAAATGATGGAGGCTGCTGCGGTCACAGCGTCCAAACTGTTGAGATCTTAGCTGTAGAGCTACAGAAATTACGCCGGGAGATCTCGCGGGTCCATGCAAAAGCTATTGAGGCGGCGATATCCTCGATTCGAGCGGCCTTGGCTCAAGTGGACGCGGTGGTGAAGGTGCAGTGAAAGAGGTGGGTGCTTTATTATCTCCAAAGGAGCTTTATTATCTCTGTCTAGGCAGAGTGATCAGATCACTGTCCTGGGAGGGAAGGTGGCAAGGGTGGCGGCCAATTACAAAAAAAGGGCCAAGGTGGAAGACTTGGAAGATCGGCGGCGTCGACAGAACTCGAGGGTGAAAGGGTTGCCGGAGGGTCTGGTGGGCCTGAGCCCGATAAAGTTTATGTTGCAGTTGTTTTGGAAGATGGTGGTGGTGGTGGGGGGTGGCGGCAACCCTGCCCGAGCCTGGCCGTTGAGGCAGAAGCCCCGTGCATGTGATCCACCAAGTGCGTGTATTTCCACAGCTTTCAGGATGAAGAAAGAGTTTTACAGTGGGCAAAGGATCATCGCGCTTGCAGATGGGAGGACCAGGCGGTGAGAATTCATCGAAATGTTGGACTGGAGATGGCCAAAGTGTGTGCTGCATTTAATAAGGCTTTGGCTGTGTTGTATCGCAAACAGTCCGATTTGGCGTGGTTTACTCCCCGCGCAACCATGTGACTTACAGAAATAGAAACTATTGCTTTGAGACTCCAGAGGAGGCTGAAGCGTTTGTGCAAAGAAATGGACTGGGGTTGAGATGAATGTGTTTTGTATTGGTTGGATGATGTTTATATGGAGGGTGATTTCTGGAATTTGATGGGGTGTTTGTTGGGCGGTTGTGAAGTTTTTTTAATGGGAGTTTTATTGTATGGATGGAGGGATGGGCAAGGAGTATTGTCCATGTTTCTTTCGATGTTTTGTTTTCTTTCTCTCCTTTGGAGATAATAAAGCTGGTTTTGGGCAGAGACTTGTTGATATCTTGGGAGTTTTGATGAGTGGTACTTTCGGGGTGGCCACCTTAGCTAGCTGAGATAGTTAGGTGGCGGGAGTGAAGGGATGGGTACAGCTGCAGCTCATACAGTTGGTGTTGGGGCTTCTAAGTATGAGCTCAGGGGTTTTGTTTTGTAATGGGTGGGGCTGGGAGGGAGATGGGGGAGTTTTTGGCTGCCTGGTTGATGGGGGTTGGGGGTTAGTTTGTTAGTTTTCTGACAGTGCATGGGACTGTGTGGTAAACCACTATTGTATTGTACTGTTGTATTGTTACATGTCTGGGCTTGTCCCTGCTGGCTCCGCCTGTGGCTCCTCCCCTCGGGCTCATGTATAAAGGTGGCCAACCTCCAGCCCTGCCCTCATTCTGGGACCGGCTGCAGGTGTAGGTGTCTTTAAGCTGATTAAAGCCACAGTTTTTCTCCCGATTCCTCGTCTGTCGTCAATTGACGGTACATCAGACTGTTCTTTGTTCGGTCGTGTACGGGGATTTGGCGGCCATCTTGAGTGTGCCTGATGTCGGCTCTCCTCGAGTAGCTGCTGAACTGCCTCACAGGGTGGGAATGGCTGACCCTGGTACCGAAGGGGTAGACGTTCTCCCCCCCCCCCCCCCCGCCAAAACTGGCTGGTCACATAGAATATGAGGGCGTTGAGCAGACCAGTAAAGAGATCTTGGGTGTTTGTGCGCCTCAGATGACATATTGCAGGAGACCCATTTACGATTTAAAGATCAGTTACGGTTGTGGAAGGGTTGGATGGGGCAATTGGTTCATTCAGGATTTGACAGTAGGGCCCAGGGGGGCAGCGATATTGATTAACAAGTTAACTTTTTCGGTGGCTAAGATTTTGAAGATCCGAATTGGAGATATGTTATGGTGAGCAGAAAAGGAGTTTGATAGGGTGGAGTGGGGTTATTTGTTTGAAATCTTTCAGTAGATTTGGCTTTGGGCCTAGATTTATAGCATAGATCCAGCTCTTATATAGGGCCCCTATGTGAGTGTTATATTTATGCTGAGTTTGAAGTATTTCCACCTGATCAGAGGCATGAGACATGGTCATCCACTGTCCCCCGTTTTGGTAGCCTTGGCAATTGTGCCTCTAGCCATAGCATTGAGGTCATCCACAAAGTGGAAGGGGGATGTAGTGCAGACAATTTGTTGTATGTGAAGGACCCCCTCACCAGTGCAGAGAAATTGGATCCTTCTCGGGGTACAAATTGAACTTGAGCAAAAGCAAATGCTTTCCGGTGAATCTCCCAGGGTGGGGACCCATCTGGGAAGATTGCCCTTTTGCCTGGCCATGTCCAGCTTCCGTTATCTGGAAACCCGGGTGGCCCATGACTGGGGTCTCTCTCCACGAACTGAATTTTAGGGATCTGGCCAAGGCGGTGAAGGCTGACGTGGGGAGGTGGGAAAACCTCCCGCTGACCTTGGTGGGTAGGGTTCTGTCAGTAAAAATTTATATCCTTCCAAGGTTTTTATTTTTGTTTCAGTGCCTTCCAATTTTCCTCTCTAAATCTTTCTTTGTGAAAGTCAGTAAAATATTATCTTCTTTTATCTGGGCAGGTAAGACCCCACGGATTTGCAAGGTGTTTTTGCAGAGAGATAGGCAGTCAGGGTGTCTGGCATTGCCCAATTTATTATTTCATTATTTGGCGATGAATATCAAGAGGGTGCAGGGGAGCGCGGAGTCTTTGTGGGGGCGGATGAGGATGAATGGAGGGAGGTGACTGCAGAGACTCCAGTTTGAGGACCTTGGTTACAGCTCCTCATCCGTTCTCTCTGGCTAAATGAGCTTCCAGTCCTATGGTGGTGGCCATCTTGACGAATATGGAGGGAGTTTAGGCAGCATTTTAAGCTGGGTGCTACGGCATTGTTGGCCCTAATCTGAGAGAATCATCCTTTTGTACCGGTGGCCTTGGACTCGTTGTTTGGGTCGTGGAGGGAGATGGGGTTGGAGCAGTTTGAGATTTGTTTATAGATGGGAAGTTCGCTGATTCTGATGAGTGGGTGGGCAAGTACCGGCTCTCGAGAGCTAACCTGTTTCAGTATTATCAGGTACGCGCCTTTGTACACAAGGAGATTTCTTCCTTCCCCTTGCGTCTACACCCTTGTTAATGGATAGGATTCTTTCAGTGGTGGGTAGGGGAAGGGAAGATATCAGACAATTCTAGTCCGTTTGTGTCGATGGAGCCAGTTCCACTGGAGGAGGTTATGTGGGATGGGGAGCTCTATGCAGAATCAATTCCACCTCAACTCAGCCTGATTCAGTTTAAAGTGGTTTATAGGGCACATCAGACCAGTGGGTTCTTCTCAGAATTAGATGATAGGTGTGAGCGGTGTTCCAGGGGTCCGGTGCATCATATGCATAGGTTCTGGTCTTGATCTAAGCTTATGAGCTTTTGGGGCTCCTTCTTCAGCATCATGTCAGGAATTCTGAGGGTTGAGTTGGAGCCTTGTCCTTTGGTGGCTACACTTGGGGTTTTAGATTTACCGGAGCTGCGGACAGGGGTGAAGGCAGATGCTCTGGCCTTTGCCTCACTAATAGCCCAAAGGCAGCTGCTGTTTGGTTGGAAGTCTTCAGTCCCGCCAAGCACCGCGGCATGGTTAAGTGACTTGATGGAGTTCTTACATGAGAAAAGATTAAGTATATCCTGAGAGGGATGACGGAAGGGTTCAATCAGAGATGGCAGCCGTTCATTTCCCACTTCAGGGAGCTGGTCAGCGTCAGATGTTTGTTTGGGTCTGGTTTTGGGGGTGGAGGAGATGGGGCGGGGGTGGTGGGGGGGGGGGCGGTTGAATTGCTGTAATTGTTGTTTGAATATGGTTGTGATGGTGTTATATTTGAAAAAAACAAATATATATTTATTCGAAAAACAATGCAATGAAATGAGCAAACATTTGTTTTCAAGATTTGTTTGCAAAACAGTTTTAAGTGGTTACATAAATCAATAGAAGCATTGTCAGCAAAAAAACCTAACCCCATTATCAAGAGAGCACAAGCCATTGCATGAATAAGGTGAATTGTGTTATGTTCGATATCTTACACTATGATGAGTAGAAGACAATTTTTATCCACCAATCATAGAATCCCTACAGTGCAGAAGGAGGCCATTCAATCCATCGAGTCTGTGCCAACCCTCTGAAAGGGCATCCTATCTAGGTTCACTCATCCACCCTATCGCCGTAACCCCACCCAGCCTGCACATCTTTGGACACTAAGGGGAAATTTAGCATGACCAATCTACCTAACCTGCACATCTTTAGACCATTAAGAGTCAAATTAAGGTGTTACTGTTAAATTAGAAATGTTTCCAGTTGTATAACGTGCTAGCATGATCTCCGCAGTCTTGCAAACCCTGTATTCTGCAGAGACCACCTGTGATGGCTGCTCTTTCAATTCATTCTAGTTGGGGTCAACACTGTTTCGCAAAATGGACCAGTATGATACAAAGGTAGTTTAAGAGTATTAGATACTTTTTTTCTCGCTAATTGGTACAATTAATTTGAAAAAGTGTTTTCAGTTTCAGAGACTGAGTATTTTATGAAATATGTTGTAACGGGAGAAATAAACTTTGGTACTTAGAAGAGATTAGAAGGGCAGTAATTTGTTTTAAGGTTTTGAGAATACGGATTCGATCGCGATCCCGTGTCACTGTCTGTATGGAGTTTGCACATTCTCCCAGTGTCTGTGTGGATTTCACCCCACAACCCAAAGATATGCAAGTGAGGTGGATTGGCCACATTAAATTGCCCCTTAATTGGAAAAAAAATTAGGTACTCTAAATTTATTTTAAAAGTATTACAAAATAATTAATCTCCTGTGTCACTCCTCATAGATTTAAAAAATGTTAAAAGTAAAAGAATTTTGGCCAAATTCTTCAGTTTTTGTGAAGTATATTTATTGAAATTTTTGTGAGGTATTTTTATTGAAAAAGAGCTCGCCTCTGTAAAGAATTTCAGAAATTCATGACCCACAGAAAATAAATTCATCCTCCTGTTGGGCAAAAAAAAAGCTACTTTTAGGAGATTTACATTGATATTGATCAACATTAGAAATAATGTATAGTTTAAAGTTTGTTCTATTGACATTCCATGCCTGGAAGGGTAAAACCTATAGTTAGATTCAAGCTGGACAAAAGTGCTTGTATGTGTGGGGTTGGTTAAGTTCCCATTGTGCTTAGAGAGGGCTACAACGTGAAGAATAAAATGAAGTAAGTTGGTGCTGAACAACAGGAGGCCAATTCCAGAAGGAATGGCTTTCCTTTGTTCTTAGTTTTAATTGGAAACCAGAGCAGTTGGAGCCAGGTCACTGAGGAGTGAACAGCTCTCAATTCTGCCAGGAGAAGCTGGACAGGACAAGGCGATTCCAAAGATGCAGGCCTCGTAAGGAACAAGATACTGTCCAGATAACCAGGCAATTGGGACAGAAAAATACAGCATCTTTAATGCAAAAAGTGCTTAGTGGATGCACAAGGAGAATAATCAAAAGCTTAGTGAAGGCAGAGGTTTTAAGGAGAATATTAAAGAAGAAGGAAGAAGAGATGAGGCATAGAGATTTCGGAAGGATCCAAAAACTTGTGGTCTAGGCACCAAAGATGGGGCAAACTCTGCTGATTGAACAAGGGGTCTGTAGAAAATTCAAGGGGGAAGTTTCGGGCTGAATGGGTTTAAGAGAGAGGCAAAGCTTTTGAAGAATTTAAAAGAAGAATGACATTTTTTAAATGCACTGTTAGGGGAGTGAGAGCAGATAGAGGTCAGCCAGGGCAGTAGGGATAGTTTATGTGGAATAGGATATGTATAGCAGAGTTCTGCCAGAGTCGAAGCTTAAGCAGAGTTGGGGATGGGAGCCCACCCATCCACCCATGTACATTATTGTTAGCTCCCAATTAAGGAATTAACTACGGCATTAGTAGTGACAATAGCATATAAAAGTGAACACAAATTATATATGATTTAGTCTCTCAATTATCACTTTGAGCCATATTTAGTGGTTAGTTGCCAGTTGTATGGATAGGCAGGCTAGTGCTGACATGAACAAACATCTTCAGCTCATTGCATTCAGTGCGTAGTAACTCAACTCCCATTGTAACCAAAAATAACCATAGGGTACTGTGACAATTGGTAGATGCTAGGAAAATGGATTATTAATGTCGTGGGCAATTTGAGGGTTAAAAGCATGGGGTTAGAATGTTTGTTCAAAAAGGATTTTATTTTGCTTCTGTGAAACAGCAAGTGAAATTGACATGGAATGTGTTTATCAGTCTGGGCTAATGCATTGTGGCTTGTCTGGAGAAGTCTCTGGGGAGTTAATATGCTTTTTTAGCTTGGGGAGGTGAGGTCATTTCCGGGTGGAGGTTCAGAAAGCCAGAGAATTTGAAGAAGCTTTGAGAGAGAAAGGAGCCGAGTTCGGATCTGCCTAACCCTTTAGTCCACAATTCGTTTCAAATAGGAGAGTTTAAAAACAAGAGTAATAATATTTTAAAAAGCAGAGCAGTCTTGTCTGAAGACAAGGAAGTGGCTGAAACAACCCAGTGGAAGCAGCTGTTTGAAGATATTCAGCCAGATTCTGAAGGGGTCCTAACCAGAGCCGGAATCTGTTCTGCACTGCAAGTATTACTCTATGCCCTGCTAATTTTAACATAAATTGATAGCTGTATGGTTCTTGTTGTTTAATGAGAAATTGTGTGGTAGTGTTAAGGGGTAATTGTAAGCTGTTCTTTTCGGAAGCAAAGTCAAAACATTTAATGTTGTATTTATAACAAAGTTTTGGTTTAGAAATGCCAAAGCCCTATTTTTTTCATGCAATCACTCCTGGAGCGAATCATTCTTTTGCACAATTTTAAAATAAACTAAAATATTGAGGTTTCTGTCCAGTATCCTAGCCATTATTGGGGTCTGGTCTGGGATTGTAATAAAATAACAGTTTAAGGATTCATCTTATAACTATAGAGCGCACAGTATTGTCCGTTCAAAAAAAAACTCATTAAATGTGAATCCTCAAATGATTACTGCAACATCTTATTGTTCTCAATTACTGCGAAACCTGGCAGGGGGATGGAACCAGGATGGAGCATTAGCAAGGAAAAAGAAAGAGCACAAAGGTTTGGAAGAGACAGCACTAGAGTAAGAAGTACTAAGGTATGGAGTGCAGCAGACTGAGGAGGAATGCAATAAGATCTAAATTAGGTTTACAGTGCATGTATTTCAACGCATGAAGCATGTTGGTGACCTGCAAGCACAGATAGTCAACATGAGGATATGTCATTTGACATTAATGAAGACCTGGCTCAAAAAGGGCAGGACAGGGTACTAAATATTTCTGGAGACAAGGTGTTCAGGAAAGACAGGGAAGGAAAGAAATGAGATGGGGTTGATTAAAGAGAATATTACAGTCCTGGTGAGAAAGCCTGGGAGAGATCAAGGATTGCTGCAGAATTAGGTAGATCAAGGGTATCAAATATCAGTAGGAAAGTGATCATAGCAGCATTAGATTTCTGTTCAATATGTAGAAATTTAAACTAAAAACACTGAATTGGAGAAGGGCAAATTTCAGTGAGGTAAGAATAGACCTGTCCCAGGTGAATTGGGCAGCACGGTAGCATTGTGGATAGCACAATTGCTTCACAGCTCCAGGGTCCCAGGTTCGATTCCGGCTTGGGTCACTGTCTGTGCGGAGTCTGCACATCCTCCCAGTGTGTGCGTGGGTTTCCTCCGGGTGCTCCGGTTTCCTCCCACAGTCCAAAGATGTGCAGGTTAGGTAGATTGGCCATGATAAATTGCCCTTAGTGTCCAAAATTGCCCTTAGTGTTGGGTGGAGTTACTGGGTTATGGGGATAGGGTGTGGAGGTGTTAACCTTGGGTAGGGTGCTCTTTCCAACAGCCAGTGCAGACCCGATGGGCCGAAATGGCCTCCTTCTGCACTGTAAATTCTATGATAATCAGAGAATTGGAATCAAAACTGAAATTGAGCAATGCGCTGTCTTAAAAGAGATGATTCACTCAAGTTACAATTCCATGAATAGGAAAGGTAGGGCAACCAAAGCAGAGCTCCCTGGATGATGAAACAGGTATAGAGACTAAGATAAAATACAAAAGGAGTGCATACAACAGATATCAAGTTTATAATACGAGTGAGAACCAGCCTAAATATTGAAAGTTTACAGTGTAGATGAAAAAAGGAAATCAGGGAAGCAAGAGAAAGAGTATGAAAATAGACTAGCAATTAACATAAAAGAAAATCCAAAAGTCTTTTTTTTTATAAATATATTTTATTGAAAGTTTTTTCGATCACAATTTTTTCCCTTTACAAATCAAACATAACAGTAAAGAAAATGTAACAATAAACAAATGGCTAATCAACATGGTAATCTAATCGTTTAACATAAACTAAAACTTTCCACCCCCCCCCCCTTCCCCCTGGGTTGCTGCTGCTGGTCATCTGTCTTCCCTCTAACGTTCCCCTAGGTAGTCGAGGAATGGTTGCCACCGCCTGGTGAACCCTTGAGCCGATCCTCTCAGCGCAAACTTTATCTGCTCCAATTTTATGAACCCCGCCATATTGTTTACCCAGGCCTCCAGTCCGGGGGGTTTCGCCTCCTTCCACATGAGTAGAATCCTACGCCGGGCTACTAGGGACGCAAAGGCCACAACGTCGGCCTCTTTCGCCTCCTGCACTCCCGGCTCATCCGCAACTCCAAAAAAAGCTAGCCCCCAGCCTGGTATGACCCGGGCCTTCACCACCTTGGAAATCACTCCCGTCACTCCCTTCCAATACCCCTCCAGTGCCGGGCACGACCAAAACATATGTGCATGGTTTACCGGGCTTCCGCCGCACCTCCCACACTTGTCCTCCACTCCGAAGAACCTGCTCAGTCTTTCTCCCGTTATGTGTGCTCTATGTAGCACCTTGAATTGAATCAGGCTAAGCCTGGCGCACGAGGAAGAGGAATTTACCCTGCTGAGGGCATCAGCCCACATACCCTCCTCTATCTCCTCCCCTAGCTCTTCTTCCCACTTTTCTTTTCATTCGCCCACCAACTCCTCCCCCTCTTCCCTCATCTCTCGGTATATCTCTGACACCTTGCCCTCTCCGACCCACACCCCGGAAAGCACTCTGTCCTGAATCCCCTGTGCCGGGAGCAGCGGAAATTCCCTCACCTGTTGTCTCGTGAACGCCCTCACCTGCATATATCTAAGGAAGTTTCCCCGGGGCAACTTATACTTTTCCTCTAATGCTCCCAAGCTCGTAAACGTCCCATCTATAAATAAATCTCCCACCCTCCTAATTCCCAACTGGTGCCAGCTCTGAAATCCTCCATCCATTCTTCCTGGGGCAAACCTATGGTTGTTCCTGATTGGGGACCCCACCAGGGCTCCCCGCACACCTCTCTGCCGCCTCCATTGTTCCCAAATATTCAATGTTGCCGCCACCACCGGGTTCGTGGTAAACTTTTTTGGTGAGAGCGGTAGCGGCGCCGACACCAGCGCCTCTAAGCTCATCCCTTTACAGGACTTTCTCTCCAGTCTTTTCCACGCCGCTCCCTCTCCCTCCATCATCCATTTACGAATCATCGCCACATTGGCGGCCCAATAGTAGTCGCCCAAATTCGGTAGCGCCAATCCTCCTCTGTCCCTGCTACGTTGTAGGAACCCCCTCCTTACCCTCGGGACTTTCCCTGCCCACACGAAGCTCGTGATGCTCCTGTCTATTTTTTTAAAAAAGGTCTTAGTGATTAGTATAGGGAGACATTGAAATACAAATAAGAACCTCGGGAGGACCATCATCTTAATTGCCTGCACTCTGCCCACCAACGACAGAGGCTGCATGTCCCACCTCTTGAAGTCCTCCTCCATTTGTTCTACCAATCGTGTCAGATTAAGTCTGTGTAAGGTTCCCCAGCTCCTAGCGATCTGAATCCCCAGGTATCTTTCCACTTTCCTTAGAGGCAGGCCTTCTATCTCTCTACTCTGGTCCCCTGGGTGTATCACGAATAGTTCACTCTTCCACATGTTAAGCCTATATCCCGAGAAATCTCCGAACTCCCTCAAAATTCGCATAACCTCTATCATCCCCCCCACTGGGTCCGACACACACAACAGTAGGTCATCCGCGTATAGCGAGACTCGGTGTTCTTCTCCCCCTCTAATCACCCCTCTCCATTTCCTGGAGTCTCTCAACGCCATGGCCAGAGGTTCAATTGCCAACGTGAACAACAGTGGAGATAGCGGGCATCCCTGTCTTGTTCCCCTATATAGTCGGAAATACTCCGATCTTTGCCGACCCGTGACTACACTTGCCATTGGGGCCCCATAAAGAAGTTTGACCCAGCTAATAAACCCGTTCCCGAACCCAAACCTCCTTAACACCTCGCATAAGTACTCCCACTCCACCCTATCAAATGCCTTCTCTGCATCCATTGCCGCCACTATCTCTGCCTCCCCCTCCACTGGGGGCATCATTATCACCCCTAATAGTCGTCGCACGTTGACATTCAGTTGTCTCCCCTTTACGAACCCTGTCTGGTCTTCGTGCACCACCCCCGGGACACAGTCCTCTATCCTCGATGCCAGTACCTTTGCCAGCAATTTGGCGTCCACATTCAATAATGAAATAGGTCTAGAGGACCCGCACTGCAACGGATCTTTATCCCTCTTCAGAATTAGCGATATCGTCGCCTCCGACATTGTCGGGTGTAAAGTCCCTCCTCCCCTGGCCTCATTGAACGTCCTCACCAACAACGGGGCAAACAAGTCCACGTATTTTCTATAAAATTCCACCGGGAACCCGTCTGGTCCCGGAGCCTTCCCTGCTTGCATGTTCCCCAGCCCCTTAATAACCTTGTCCACCCCAATCAGTGCCCCCCAGGCCTTCCACCTCCTGCTCCTCCACCCTCGGGAACCTCAATTGATCCAGGAACTGCCGCATCCCCTCCTCTCCCTCTGGGGGTTGGGACCTATACAGTCCCTCATAAAAGGTCTTGAACACCTCGTTTATCTTCCCTACTCTTTGCACCGTGGCTCCCTTTTCGTCTCTAATTCCCCCTATCTCCCTCGCCGCTGTCCTCTTTCACAACTGATGAGCCAGCAGGCGACTAGCCTTTTGCCCATATTCATACCTCCTCCCCTGTGCCTTCCTCCACAGCACCTCCGCCTTTCTGGTGGTCAAGAGGTCAAACTCCGTCTGGAGTCGTCTCCTCTCCCTGTACAGTCCCTCCTCCGGGGTCTCTGCAAATTCCCTGTCCACCCTTAAAATCTCCCGCAGTAATCTTTCCCTTTCCTTGGCCTCTGTTTTCCCTTTGTGGGCCCCAATGGAGATCAGCTCTCCTCTGACCACCGCTTTTAGTGCTTCCCATACCACTCCCACACGGACCTCCCCGTCGTCATTGGCCTCCAGGTACCTCTCAATACACCCCCGCACTCTTCCACACACTCCCTCGTCCGCCATCAATCCCACATCTAATCGCCAGAGTGCTCTCTGCTCCCTTTCCTCTCCTAGTTCCAGGTCCACCCAGTGTGGGGCATGGTCCGAAACCGCTATGGCTGAATACTCAGCTTCTTCCACCCTTGAGATCAACAACCTTCCCAGAACAAAAAAATCTATCCGGGAGTACACTTTATGGACATGGGAGAAGGAGGAGAACTCCCTGGCCCTCGGTCTAAGAAATCGCCATGGATCCACTCCCCCCATTTGGTCCATAAACCCCTTGAGCACCTTGGCCGCTGCCGGCCTTCTTCCGGTCTTTGATCTGGATCTATCTAACCCTGGGTCCAGCACGGTATTGAAGTCCCCTCCCAATATCAAGTTTCCTACCTCCAGGTCCGGTATACGACCCAACATCCGTCTCATAAATCCCGCATCGTCCCAATTCGGGGCATATACATTAACCAACATGACCTCCATTCCCTCCAGCCTGCCACTCACCATTACATATCTACCTCCGCTATCTGCTACGATGTTCTTTGCTTCAAATGCTACCCGTTTCCCCACCAATATGGCCACCCCTCTATTCTTTGCATCTAGTCCTGAGTGGAACACCTGTCCCACCCATCCTTTCCTTAACCTAACTTGGTCCGCCACCTTCAGGTGCGTCTCTTGGAACATAGCCACGTCTGCCCTTAGTCCTTTCAAGTGCGCGAGCACTCGGGCCCTTTTAATCGGTCCATTCAGGCCTCTCACGTTCCACGTGATCAGCCTCACTAGGGGGCTACCTGCCCCCTTCCCGTGTCGACTAGCCATCACCTTCTCTAGGCCAGTCCCATATCCCGCCTCCGCGCTCCCACTCGCTCCCCAGGCGTCGCATTCCATCCCCGTCCACCCACTCTTTAGCCATTTCCTCTTTGATTTCTGCAGCAGCAACCCAGTTGTCCCCCCCCCCCCCACCCCCGCTAGATCCCCTTCTAGCGTAATTGATCCCCCCAATTACTTCCGCAAGTCAGCTGACTTCAACTGACCCCGGCTACTCCTGCTCACTCCTTGACCCCCCCGTGTGGGGAACTCCCATCCGCCTTGCGCCTGTCTTCCCGCCATAATCTTTCTGGCGCGGGAACATCCCTTTATCTGACCCGCCTCTTGTGGCGCAGCTCCCTTTCCTCTCCCCCTCCCATTCCTCATTCTCCGCCTATGTCCCTTCTTTCCCCCCTCACCGGCGCCCACATTTCCTAGTGTCTCCCCCCATCCCAATTTACTTCTCTATTTACATCAACCGTAACAATAACAATAACATTCCCTACAGTATCAGTCCCTCAGTTCCGATCCAATTTCTCCTCTTTAATAAAGGTCCATGCTTCTTCCGCCGTATCGAAATAATGTGTCTCTCCTGGTACGTAACCCATAGTCGTGCCGGCTGCAGCATCCCGAACTTCACCTTCTTTTTGTGTAACACCTCCTTGACTCGGTTAAAACTCACCCTCCTTCTCGCCACCTCCGCACTCCAATCCTGGTACACCCGTACCACTGCATTCTCCCATCTGCTACTCCGCACCTTTTTAGCCCATCTCAGGACCTCTTCTCTATCTTTAAGGCGGTGAAATCGCACGATTGTCGCCCTGGGTGGTTCTCCCGCTTTTGGTCTTCTCGCCGGGATCCGATGTGCCCACTCCACCTCCAAGAGGCCCGTAGGGGCCTCAGCTCCCATCAATGAGCTTAGCATCGTACTTACATAAGCTCCACAGTCCGCTCCTTCCACTCCCTCAGGGAGACCCAGTATCCAAAGGTTCTTCCTTCGCGCTCTGTTTTCTAGGGCCTCAATCCTTTCAATGCACTTTTTATGGAGTGCCTCGTGCGTCTGTGTTTTGACCGCCAGGCCCAGGATCTCGTCCTCATTATCCGTCACCTTCTGCTCCACCACGCGGAGCTCTGTCTCCTGGGTCCTTTGTGCCTCCTTGAGCCCCTCAATTGCCTGTAGCATCGGGGTCAGCACCTCCCTCTTAAGTAGCTCCACACACCGTCTCAGGAATTCGTCTTGCTCGGGCCCCCATGTCGCCTGGGCTTTCTCCGCCGCCATCTTGTGTCTTCTCCCTTTCTGTCCCTTTCGTCGAAGATTCCTCGCGCTGCAGCCGCCGCCGATATTTTCCTCTATCGTTGGGGGGGGGGGGGGGGAAGACTCCCTATTCACTCACCCCACACCGGGTTTCGTCGCCCAAAAATTTCCCCGTTGGGGCTCTTAAAAGAGCCCGAAGGTCCGTTGGATCTGGAGCCGCCGAAACGTGCGGCTTAGCTGGTCATCGCCGCAACCGGAAGTCCTCCAAAAGTCTTCTATCAGCATATCAATTGTAAAACAGTAGTAAAAGAAAGGGTTAGGTCAATCAAGGACAAAAGAATCATCTATGCATGGAGACAGAGGACAGAGCTGAGGTACTATTTGAGCACTTTACATCTTACCCAAGGAGATGTAGCCAAAGTCAGTGAAAGAGGAGGTGGTTGAGATGTTGGATGAGCTACAATTTATAAAGGTGGTAGTTTTGGAAAGGTTGACTGTACTCAAGGTTGCTACGTCATCAGGACCAGATGGGATGCATCTGAGGATGTGAAGGAAACTAAATGAGATAACTGCAGAGATACTGGCCATGATTTTCCATTCTCCTTAGATACTCCTTAGAAAGCTTGGAGAATTGCAAATTTTGCACCCTTGTTCAAAAAAAAGGGGCAAAAATAAAACCAGCAACTACAAGCCAGACAATTCAATCTTCAATTTTAGAAATGATAATCCAAGTAAATATAAAAAGTAACTTGGATTAATGTAAATAAGGCAAGAGAACACTGGTTTATTAAAGGTAAATTGTGTTTAAACTTTATTGAGTTAATTGATGAGATATATACAGATGGTTGATATGTGTTCCATATGGACTTAGAACCATAGACATTTACAGTATGGGAGGAGGTCATTTATAGAACACAAGAATTAGGAGCAGGAGTAGGCAATTCAGCCCATCGAGCCTGCTCAGCCATTCAATACGATTCATCTCAGCCTCATCTCCATCTTCCTGCCCGCTCCCCAAAACCTTAATTTAAAAGAAAACCTATTTAATGTTCCGGCGTCCACTACACTCTGGGGTCGAGAATTCACAGATTCACGACCCTTTGAGTGAAGTAGTTCCTCATTTCTGTTTTAAATCTGCCATCCCAAAGCTTAAAGCTATGGCCTTTTGTTCTAGAATGTCCAACAATAGGAAACATCTACTCTACGTCAACCCTGTCAATCCCCTTTAACATCTTACATTCCTCAATTAGATCTCCTCTTACTCTTCTAAACTCCAGCGAGTATAGACCTAAACTGCTCAATCTCCCTTCATAAAACAAGTCTTTCATCCCTGGAATCAATCTGGCGAACCTTCTCTGAATCACCTCTAATACACTCGCATCCTTCCTCAATTAAGGGGACCTAAACTGTGCACAATACTCCAGAAGCACTCTCACCAATTCCCTGCATAGTTGCAACAGCAACCTTTGTACTCTATTCCATTAGCAATGAATGCCAAAATTCAATTTGTCTTCCTTATTACCTTCATACTAACTTTCTGCAATTCATGCACAAGGACACCCTCTGCACCAAAGCATTTTGAAGTTTCTCTATATTACAAATAAAGATTGTAAATAGTTTGGACCCAAGGACTGAATCCTGTGGCACATCACTAATCACAACTTGTCAACCAGAAAAAGACCCATTTATCCCCACCCTCTGCTTTCTGTTGGTTAGTCAATCCTCTATTCAAGCTAATAAATTATCTCCAAACCTGTGGGATCTTACCTTTTGTATTAACCTTTTGTACTACACCTCATCAAATGCCTTCGAATTCCAGATACACTACATCTACAGGACCCCATTATTCATTTTGTTTGTTGCATCTTCGGAGAACTCTAGTGAATTAGTCAAATACGATTTACCCCTTATAAAATCATGCCGACTGATGGATTGCATTTTGACTTTTCAAATAATCTATTACTACTTCCTTAATAATGGATTCCAACAATTTTCCAACAACAAACATTAAACCAACAGGTCTACAGTTGCCTACTCTCTGCCTTTCTCCCTTATTGAACAGGGGTGTTCCATTAGCCTTTTTCCAACCCACTGAAACCTTTCCAGAATCCAGGTAATTTTGGATTATATTACATTAACAATGCCTACACTATCCCTGTTGCCACTTCTTTTAGGACCCTAGGATGTAGGCCCTGAGGACTTGTCTGCCTTCAATCCCAATAGTTTGCTCAGTACATTTTCCCTAGTGATGGCGATTGTTTTAAGTTCCTCCTTTGCAACCTCTGTATTACTGTTACCATTGATATGGTTTCAGTGTCCTTCACTGTGAAAACTGCGGCAAAACATTAATTAGTGCCTATGCCATTTCTGTGTTCCCCATTATTAACTTTCCAGTCTCATCCTACAAGGGACCAGTGTTGACTTCAGCTACTCTGTTCTTTTGTATATACTTATTGAATCTCCTGCTGTTTTAATACCATCACGTCCATGCCAGTAACAAAACCATTCGGCTTCGTCCCACTTTCTGGGAGTTATTTAGTATCCTTGTAGGTTATAGTATTTCAAATGCATACACAAATATTTTTTAAATGTTATGAGGGTTTCCGTCTCTATCAACCTTTCAGGCAGAGTTCCATATTCCCAAAATGTATTTGATAAAGTGCCACCTAATAGACTTTGACTTTGCTGACAAACCTATAACATAAAAGGGCAAACCTGTCGTATAAAAGGGATAGTGACAGCATGGAATACAAAGTTATCTGAAGTGTACAGTGGGATGCCTTCGGAATCAGTTCTAGGACCACTGTCCATTTTTTTTACTAAATGCATATACAAATATTTTTTAAATGTTATGTCATTTTCTCCAATTAAGGGGCAATTTAGCATGGCCATGCACATCTTTGGGTTGTGGGGCGAAACCCAGACAAACACGGGGAGAATGTGCAAACCACACACGGACAATGACCCAGAGCTGGGATCGAACCTGGGACCTCGGCGCCGTGAGGCAGCAATGCTAACCACTGTGCCACCATGCTGCCCGGACCACTGTCCTTCTTGAAATGAATGAAATGAAAATCGCTTATTGTCACAAGCAGGCTTCAAATGAAGTTACTGTGAAAAGCCCCTAGTCGCCACATTCCGGCGCCCGTTCGGGGAGGCTGGTACGGGAATGATATAATTAATGACCAAGACTCAATAAGAGCCCCAACGGCAATTTTAACGGCTAAAAGCACTGTGCGGTAAACCAGAAGGGAATCCCCCGTGGATACGGATGGAAAAAGGAGAGGAAAGTGGCCGGATTGCGGTGGATCCTCTAGAGCAGCGGCAAGGAAGGCAAGCAAAAACCGAGATGGCGTCGGAAGGTGGCAGTTTAATATGGGGCCCTGAACAACACGAGTTTTTGAAACGCTGCGTGGAAGAGCTTAAAAAGGAGATGAAGAAGGAGCTGTTGGCCCCGATATTACAGGCATTGAAGGGCTAAAAGATGAGCAAAAGACCCAGGAGCGGAAGCTTCGGGTCGTGAAGGCAAAGGCTGCCGAGAACGAGGATGATATACAGGGCCTGGTGGTGAAGACGGAGATGCATGAGGCACACCATAAACGATGTGTGAAAAGGCTGGAGGTGCTGGAAAATAATGCGAGGAGGAAGAATTTAAGGATTCTTGGTCTTCCTGAAGGTGCAGAAGGGGCGGACGTCGGGGCATATGTGAGCACGATGCTGCACTCGTTGATGGGATCGGAGGCCCCGACGGGTCCGCTGGAGGTGGAGGGAGCCTATCGAGTTATGGCGCGAAGACCGAGGGCTGGAGAAATTCCTCGAGCCATAGTGGTGAGATTCCTCCGTTTTAAGGACAGAGAGATGGTCCTAAGATGGGCAAGGAAAACTCGGAGCAGTAGATGGGAGAACGCGGTGATCCGCGTATATCAAGACTGGAGTGCGGAGGTGGCGAGAAGGAGGGCGAGCTTTAATCGGGCCAAGGCGGTGCTTCATAAAAAGATCAAATTTGGAATGCTGCAGCCGGCAAGACTGGAGGTCACATATCAAGGGAACCACCACTACTTTGAAACGGCGGATGAGGCGTGGACATTTATTGTTGAAGAGAAATTGGAATGAGTGGGTTATTAAAAAAGAACGTTCGAGACAAAGTGGTGGGGCGAATATGGGGGGCGAAGAGGGGGGGGAAAAAAGGGGGGAAGAGATGATTTTTATGTTGTTAATCCTGCGACCCGGTAACTTTTCTCTCTTCCACAAGTTGTGGGGGAGGGAGGAAGGGAGGTGGAGGAGTTGGGGGCGTTGGCCATTGGGGGCGGGGCCAAAAGGGAAATGCGGGCTTTGTTCCCGCGCTATGATAATTATGGCGGGAATAGGGAAGCAGGAAGGAGGGGGCGTCGCACGGTGCGAGCCGAGGTCACGGGGGGAAGCCGAGGTCGGCCAGAGTATGCTGACTTCTGGGAGCAACATGGAGGGTGTAACTATGCTAGTGGGGGATCTAGCGGGGGGGGTGGGAGGGGGGGGGATTTACTGGGTTGCTGCTGCTGGGGAGAAGGGGGAGCTGGTATGGGGTGGGGTGGGCGGGGCGGGGGGCACCGCCTGGGGGGGACACAGCTGCGTGGGAACCGGGTGAGGAGCTGGGTAAAAGGGGATGGCTAATCGACAAAGGGGGGGGGTAAAGAGCCCCCCAACCCGGCTGATCACGTGGAATGTGAGAGGGCTGAACGGGCCGATAAAGAGGGCACGGGTACTCGCACACCTAAAGAAACTTAAGGCAGATGTGGTTATGTTACAGGAGACGCATTTGAAACTGATAGACCAGGTTAGACTACGCAAAGGATGGGTGGGGCAGGTGTTTCATTCGGGGCTAGATGCGAAAAACAGGGGGGTGGCTATATTAGTGGGGAAGCGGGTAATGTTTGAGGCAAAGACCATAGTGGCGGATAGTGGGGGCAGATACGTGATGGTGAGTGGCAAATTACAGGGGGAGGCGGTGGTCTTAGTGAACGTATATGCCCCGAACTGGGATGATGCCAACTTTATGAGGCGCATGTTAGGACGCATCCCGGACCTAGAGGTGGGGAAGTTGGTAATGGGTGGAGATTTTAACACGGTGCTGGAACCAGGGCTAGACAGATCGAGGTCCAGGACTGGAAGGAGGCCGGCAGCAGCCAAGGTGCTTAAAGACTTTATGGAGCAGATGGGAGGAGTAGACCCATGGAGATTTAGTAGACCTAGGAGTAAGGAGTTTTCGTTTTTCTCCTATGTCCACAAAGTTTATTCGCGAATAGACTTTTTTGTTTTGGGAAGGGCGCTGATCCCGAAGGTAAGGGGGACGGAGTATACGGCCATAGCTATTTCGGATCACGCACCACATTGGGTGGACTTGGAGATAGGGGAGGAAAAAGAACGGCGTCCACCCTGGAGAATGGACATGGGACTAAAGTCGGATGAGGGGGTGTGTCTAAGGGTGAGGGGGTGTATTGAAAAGTACTTGGAACTCAATGATAATGGGGAGATCCAGGTGGGAGTGGTCTGGGAGGCACTGAAGGCAGTGGTTAGAGGGGAGCTGAACTCAATCAGGGCACATAAAGGAAAGCAGGAGAGTAGGGAACGGGAGCGGTTGCTGCAAGAACTTCTGAGGGTGGACAGGCAATATGCGGAAGCACCGGAGGAGGGACTGTACAGGGAAAGGCAAAGGCTACACGTAGAATTTGATTTGCTGACTACGGGTACTGCAGAGGCACAGTGGAGGAAGGCACAGGGTGTACAATACGAATATGGGGAGAAGGCGAGCAGGTTGCTGTCCCACCAATTGAGGAAAAGGGAGCAGCGAGGGAAATAGGGGGAGTGAGGGATGAGGAGGGAGAGATGGAGCGAGGAGCGGAGAGAGTGAATGGAGTGTTCAAGGAATTCTATGAAAGATTATATGAAGCTCAGCCCCCGGATGGGAAGGAGAGAATGATGTGTTTTCTGGACCAGCTGGAATTTCCTAAGGTGGAGGAGCAGGAGAGGGTGGGACTGGGAGCACAGATCGAAATGGAGGAAGTAGTGAAAGGAATTAGGAGCATGCAGGCGGGGAAGGCTCCGGGACCGGATGGATTCCCAGTTGAATTTTACAGGAAATATGTGGACTTGCTCGCCCCGCTACTGATGAGAACCTTTAATGAGGCGAGGGAAAGGGGACAGCTGCCCCCGACTATGTCAGAGGCAACGATATCGCTTCTCCTAAAGAAAGAAAAAGACCCGCTGCAATGCGGGTCCTATAGGCCTATTTCCCTCCTGAATGTAGACGCTAAGATTCTGGCCAAGGTAATGGCAATGAGGATAGAGGATTGTGCCCCGGGGGTGGTCCATGAGGACCAAACTGGGTTTGTGAAGGGGAGACAGCTGAATACGAATATATGGAGGCTGCTAGGGGTAATGATGATGCCCCCACCAGAGGGGGAAGCGGAGATAGTGGTGGCGATGGATGCAGAGAAAGCATTTGATAGAGTGGAGTGGGATTATTTGTGGGAGGTGCTGAGGAGATTTGGCTTTGGAGATGAGTATGTTAGATGGGTACAGCTGCTGTATAGGGCCCCGATGGCGAGCGTGGTCACGAATGGATGGGGGTCTGCATATTTGCGGCTCCATAGAGGGACGAGGCAGGGATGTCCTCTGTCCCCATTATTGTTTGCACTGGCGATTGAGCCCCTGGCAATAGCATTGAGGGGTTCCAGGAAGTGGAGGGGAGTACTCAGGGGAGGAGAAGAACACTGGGTATCTTTGTATGCGGACGACTTGTTGTTGTATGTGGCGGACCCGGCGGAGGGGATGCCAGAGATAATGTGGATACTTGGGGAGTTTGGAGAATTTTCAGGATATAAACTGAATATGGGGAAAAGTGAGTTGTTTGTGGTGCATCCAGGGGGGCAGAGCAGAGAAATAGAGGACTTACCGCTGAGGAAGGTAACAAGGGACTTTCGCTACTTGGGGATCCAGATAGCCAAGAATTGGGGTACATTGCACAGGTTAAATTTAACGCGGTTGGTGGAACAGATGGAGGAGGACTTTAAGAGATGGGACATGGTATCCCTGTCACTGGCAGGGAGGGTGCAGGCGGTTAAAATGGTGGTCCTCCCGAGATTCCTTTTTGTGTTTCAGTGCCTCCCGGTGGTGATCACGAAGGCTTTTTTCAAAAGGATTGAGAAGAATATCATGAGTTTTGTGTGGGCCGGGAAGACCCCAAGAGTGAGGAGGGGATTTTTGCAGCGTAGTAGGGATAGGGGGGGGGCTGGCACTACCGAGCCTAAGTGAGTACTACTGGGCCGCCAATATCTCAATGGTATGTAAGTGGATGGGAGAAGAGGAGGGAGCGGCGTGGAAGAGATTGGAGAGGGCGTCCTGCAGAGGGACTAGCCTACAAGCTATGGTGACGGCACCGTTGCCGTTCTCACCGAAGAAATACACCACAAGCCCGGTGGTGGTGGCTACTCTGAAAATCTGGGGGCAGTGGAGACGGCATAGGGGTAAGACGGGAGCCTCGGTGTGGTCCCCGATAAGAAATAACCATAGGTTTGCTCCGGGGAGAATGGATGGGGGATTTGGAACATGGCAAAGAGCAGGAGTAACACAATTGAGAGATCTGTTTGTAGATGGGAAGTTTGCAAGTCTGGGAGCGCTGACCGAAAAATATGGGTTGCCCCAAGGGAATGCATTCCGGTATATGCAACTGAGGGCATTTGCAAGGCAACAGGTGAGGGAATTCCCGCAGCTCCCGACGCAGGTGGTGCAGGACAGAGTGATCTCAAAGACATGGGTGGGGGACGGTAAGGTATCAGACATATATAGGGAAATGAGGGCCGAGGGGGAGATTATGGTAGATGAGTTGAAAGGGAAATGGGAAGAGGAGCTTGGGGAGGAGATTGAGGAGGGGATGTGGGCTGATGCCCTAAGTAGGGTAAACTCATCGTCCTCGTGTGCCAGGCTAAGCCTGATACAATTTAAGGTGTTACACAGGGCGCATATGACTGGAGCACGGCTCAGTAAATTTTTTGGAGTAGAGGATAGGTGTGCGAGATGCTCGAGAAGCCCAGCGAATCACACCCACATGTTCTGGTCATGTCCGGCACTACAGGGGTTTTGGGTGGGGGTGACAAAGGTGCTTTCGAAGGTGGTGGGGGTCCAGGTCGAACCAAGCTGGGGGTTGGCTATATTTGGGGTTGCAGAGGAGCCGGGAGTGCAGGAGGTGAAAGAGGCTGATGTTTTGGCCTTTGCGTCCCTACTAGCCCGGCGCAGGATACTGTTGATGTGGAAGGAAGCCACTCCCCCGGGTGTGGAGACCTGGATAAATGACATGGCAGGGTTTATAAAGTTGGAACGGATTAAGTTCGTCCTAAGGGGATCGGCTCAAGGGTTCACCAGGCGGTGGCAACCGTTCGTCGAATACCTCACAGAAAGATAGAGGGAATGGAAAAGAAGAAGACAGCAGCAGCAACCCGGGGGGGGGGGGGGGGGGGGAGGAACCAGAAGGACTCTCAGGGATGTTAGTGTATATGTATAATATGTATAGATTGTTGTTATAGGTAATTGTATATTGGACTGCTAAATTGTATTTTTGGAGAGTATTTATTTGGGACAAGGCAGTTGCCATTTAGTTTTGTTTTTTCTAATTTCGATGTTGTTTATATATTATTTATTTCTTGTTTAAAACTGGCCATTGTTATTTATATTGTTATATTACTGTGTAAAGGATACACAATGTACTGTCATGGTTGGCCAAAAATTTTGAATAAAATATATATTTTTAAAAAATTAATGACCAAGACTTGTGTGTGCAGGGAACAATTTCAAAATTTGCAGGTGACACAAGACTTGCTGTTAACTGTGAGGAGGACAGCGAGACACCTCAAGGAAACGGAGACAAGCTAGTGGGCTTGAACTGATTAGGGACGAGAAAGGGGATTTACTCATGGAGGCAGAGCTGAAGGGTTCAATTAATACTTTGCATCTGCCTTTACCAAGAAAGATGATGCTAATTAGGACATGATGAACTAAGTGGTGGGGTTTAAAATTGATTAGGAGGACATACCGGCTAGACCATCTGTACTTAAAGTTGATAAGGACCAGATGCACTGTATGTTCTATGTGATGCACCAATAATAAAGAAAGTCAGACTGAAAATTGCAGAGACATTGGCCATAATCTTTCAGTCTTCCTTAGACTCAGGGTGGTGCCAGAGGACTACAGAATAGCAAACATTATACCTTATTCAAAAAAGGGTGTATAGATAAGTCCAACAACTACAGTCAGTTTAACATTGTTGGTGGAGAAACTTATAGAAACAATAATTGGGGACAAAATTAATAATCTCATGGACAGTGTTGGTTAATTAAGGAAAGGCTGCATGGATTTCCGAAGGGGATATCATGTTTAACCAAATTGAATTTTTTTGAACAGGTAACAGACAATGCTGAGGGCAATGCTCTTGGTGTAGTGTATATGGACTTGCTAAAAGCCTTGGATATAGTCCTGCACTACAGACTAATAAACAAAGTTACAGCTCGTGGAATAAAATGGAAAATGTCAACATCGATACAATATTTGGCTGGGCAACAGGAAACAGCAAATAGTGGCTAAAGGATGCTTTTCGGGCTAAAGGAAGACTGTAGTAGTGTTCTGCAGGGGTCAGTATTGGGGATCTTTCTTTTAACAATATATATATTAATGTCCTAGACCTTGGTGACAGACGATATGAAACTTGAGAGCATTGTGAACTATGAGGAGTATTGTGTAGAACTTCGAAAGCATAGACAAATTGGCTGGCAGGTGGCAGATGAACTTCAAAGCGGAGAAATGTGAAGTGATCCATTTTGATACAAAGAACATGGAGAGACACTGTAAAGGAGATGCAGGAGCTGAGACCACCCAAAGAAACTTGTGTGTATATGTGTACAAGTCAGTGAAGATGGTAGGACAGGTGGAGAGTGGTTAAGCATACAGTATCTTAGTGTTACAAATGGGGCACTGAGTACTGATCAAGGAGGCTATGTTGAACTTGCATCGCTGGTTCAGCCTCAGCTGAAGAATTGCATCCAGTTCGTGAAAAGATCCATGAGAATGGTTCCAGAGAAGAGGAACTTCAGGTATAAACATAAATTGGAGAAGTTGGGAATGTTTTCCTTGGAGAAGGCTGAAAGGCGATCTAAAAGAGGTACCCAAAACCTTGAAGTGTCTGGACAGAGTAGATAGGGAGAAACTGTTCCCACTCGTGAAAGGATCAAGAATCAATGGACATAGATTTAAAGTTATTTGAAAAAGCAAAACCAATACAAGAATATTATTTTCACGTAGAGAGTGGTGGAATGCACTGCCTGAGTGTGTAGTGGAGGCAGGTTCAATTGAAAGGGAATTAGACTATTATTTGAAGAAGAAAAATGTGCAGGGTTATGGGGAGAAAGCAGGCAAATGGCTCAAAGTGAATTGCTCATTCGGGGTCAAGGCAGGGTAGACAGAAAGAAACTTAGGGGGAGGTGGTGTAGTGGTATTGTCAGAGACCAAGGATACCGAGTGCTCTGGGAACGCGGGTTCGAATCCTACCACGATGCTGCTAAAAGTCTGGAGTTAAAAGTCTGATGTTGACCACAGAACCATTGATGATTGTCTTAAAATGCCATCTGGTTCACCAAAGTCCTTACCTAGTCTGGCCTACATGTGACGGACTCTTAACTGTCTTCTGAAATGGTCTAGCAAGCAATTCAGATCAAGGGCAATTAGGAATGGACAATAAATGTTGCCCCAGCCAGCGACGTCCATATCCCATAAATGAATGGAGAAAACAAACTGCTTCTATTGGTGGAAGGGCAGAGAAACAGCGGACACAGGTGATTAACAAAAAAATCCCAGCGGGCGACATTAATTTTTTATATAGCGAGTCATTAGGATCAGGAATGCTCTGTCTGAATGTGTGAGGAAAATTCAATCATGGCTTTCAAAAGGGAATTGGATACGCATTGAAGAGTAGAAAAAAATTGCAGGGCTACAGGGAGAGGATAGAGGAGTGGACTAGCTGAGTTCCTCTCAGAAAACAGACACAGGTGCAACGGGTAGAATGGCCTCCTTATGATTCTGTAATTCCATGATAAAAATTCCGTTGCTGTAAAATGCTTTGGCACGTGCTGAGGTCATGAAAGGTGCAATATAAAAAATAAGTCCTTTTTGCTTATTTCCTACTGTTGAATTATAAAGTGGTATGCAGTTATTTCCCAACTATAGTCAAGTCCATCTCGGAAGATCGTGGGCAAAGTCTTTCTAGAGAACAGAGAATTGGAAGGCAAGTCTAATCTTTTAGCAACCAGTTTCAAACATCATAGACAGAGGTCTGGGTGCAGGTCACCCAGCTGCTGAGATGTGATACATTAGTCAACTCTACATTAATACCAGACTAATACCAAGCCTCACTAAAGTAAATCCAAGCGACCAGCTGACGACCATTATGGCAAAGTTTAACATTCTCCAATTTTTGCATTTCTAAACATGGAGCTAATTGCTCTTGCAAAGTGCTAATACCATCATCAAGGGAAATGGCAGGGAGAAGTCTGACATTTTGATGAAACTGAATTAACAGAAGTAACTACGCAGTTATTAATTAAAAATGTTTCAACGGTATTGTCGTTTCAATATATTTGTTGTGCCGATACTACTGAGTAAAAAATACCTGCAACAAATACTGCTGGTTTAAAAGAAAGGTGAATAATTTTTATTTTTTTATTTTTTGAAAGTTCCAAAAATGTACTATTTAATTATACTAAATACACACCTTCTCTCATAAAGCAAATTTATTAATTAAAAGACTTGGATAAGGACAGCGCTCAGAATAGTTGGAATTATAACTCAGGCAGAACCAATGTGGTTAGGACAGAAGTATATGGATTCATTTATAATACTGCTGGTGATGATGTGAAGCCAATGGCAGCAACATTGTGAGGATAATGCAACATCAAGTAACTCACGACAATTCACATCAGGTACAGATACATAGCCTGTACACTGCAAACTCTTTAAATCCAATTATGCAGGTGGTGAGTGAGAACACAAGTGTGGTGAAGTAAAATCAACCACAAATTGGTTGCTGCCTGAAGTCTCACAATTTGGATCAAAGTCCAGCTCAGATGTCAGTTCCAGCAATTGTTTACAGTCTAAACCCCGAGCTCTAACCATACACTCCCTCAGGTTGTTGTGGCACACCCATCCTGCCAGCTTTGGTGGCCCTCCTACTCTTTATTTGGGGGGTCTAATGTTTTAAAAAAGACAGTATTTCTGACAGTGGCCCCCACTGATCCGAGTTCCTATATTTATTGTGATTTTTGCTGAAATAAGTACAGCAAGTGAACTGCATGCTGTCAGACACATTACTCAAAAGTTGATACTCAGCAGTCAACAGGTACAAAGGGCAGAAAGAAACCAGTAAGTTTGTTACTGTTGTTAGTGAGATGAATTTGTTTCTTTTCCCACTGCACTGAAGTTTGCCAAAACCCAAAGTTTGCCAAACCCAAAGTGCTCTCCCATTCACATCAACACTACTTGAATTGAATCGATCATGATGGTTACTGATAACACTGCACACCTGTCTCGTCGCTACCGTTGCTAAAACTTCCATGACACTTGGTCGGACGGTAAATTTTAGACTCCTTCAAGCTTGTCGCGCTTGTTTATCACCTCCTCCTGCACTCCTTCCTACACAAAATCCAACTCATACAAAATTCTGCAACCAATATTCTATCCTGCCTGGGTGCATTTATCTTAAAATACTTCTAAATCCCATGGCTTCACCTACATTACTTCTGCAAATTTCTCAAGTGCTAATTCCTAGAATATAGCATCCAATTGAAGTCAATTGTGCATAACCCCCCCCCCCCCCCCCATCCCCATCTCTCATCCTTCCACTTCATTATTGGTCGCTGAGCATGCAGCAATTGTAGCCCTGAACACTGGAATTTTCTGCCTTACTACATCTCCCTCTGTTTTCAACAGTTTCATCACCCATCTCTTCAATCGTGGCTTCAATCACTTTCTCTGATCTTTTTCTGACTATTGGTCTCCACACCGTATCCCTTCCCCACCCCTGCCTATTGAAATAATCTAATTACATTAAAACTATTAAGTGCAAGCTGCCATTGCTGCTGTAAGAAACAGGCACACCTGTTACTAAAACTATTCTAAAATGCAACAGAAATTTGAAAAGTATTCATTCACCTAACAAGTCATATTTTGCTGTAGCTGTTGAATGTAGAAAAGCACACCATCTCGGTCCTTTGATTTCGCTCCATAATTAATAATTTATGCTTGGAAATTAATGAGAGAAACGGGCTAGGAGATTGTCAAGAAAAAAAACAGCGCTAGAACAGAAAAGTAGGCTTACAAAAGAAAAGGGGACTGAAAAATACTCCGTATTAATGTGTCAAATCTGCTCGGCTCTGTCGTGTTGGGGATGGTGAGAAAATAATAAGGTGTTTGAAACTTCAAATACATAAATAAGATAGTTGTGCCAAATAGAAATGGGGAAAGAAAATCAAATGGATATTACAAAGTGAACACTGCTAGATATTTCTTTTTCATGTAAATGGCGTTTCAGATATGTAGTTTGTGACTTATGAGTAAAACCGCAATAGCAAAACAGTTCCTATTTCAGCAACTTTGGTAATGCAACATTTTCAGTGTCATGGTGCTTGGGCTGAAAGCATGCAAAACTAGCTTGCCTCAGGGAGAGTTGTGTTTCCCTGAATGTGCCAGCAGCCTAAGGATTCGGTTTACTGGTTGACAAGAATCAACTACAATACATTTCAGCCAGCTTACACTTATACGGCATTTCACAGAAAAATAAATCTGACTGCTTGAAAATTTAGCCTGAGTAAATTATTCCAGCAATTCACTCACAGGAAACTAGTCCCCAAGTTATTCCTTTCAGGTCATTATTAGTTTTGTCAATATTTTCAAATTCGTGTTTTTTTTAAATTGTGCTTATTTCCATCACCTTTGTGTTTCGATTTAATAGATCATTGTTTCTTTTTCTAATAATCAGACTGTTATTGAAATAAAATCATTTCTCATATTAAAAAAGATATTCAAAAAAGACTTTAATCCAAGATGTGAAAAATGCAAGTTAATTATGATGTTGCACGTCCCCATTGAACCTTATTTCCAGTGATACACTAAACAATTTAACAGGCAATTCAGGCACAAATTCCTTGTGTAAACAAGCAATATTCTTGCCTGCAACCATTCTCCAAAAAAGACCAGATTTTATTATTTTTATGCAACAGGCATATAGCATTTCATTAACTGCTCCAATTCAACCCTTAACTACTTGAAAGTCGCCGGCTGGATAGCATGACGAAAGCAGCAAGTTCCATTTCTGAAACTGGCTAATAATCACTATTACTTGTGTCTGCAAAACAAAACTGTAAATGTTTAAACCTTCCATAGTCCACAGTTGAACTTGAATTTCACGCATCATCCTATATCTGAAGTGTAAGTGCAATCTTGAGGCAATACACAAAGTAGGGATGCTTTACAACCTGCTTTCCATTGAACTAGATATGATAACCCACGCCTCCTTATAGTGCATACAAACAAATATTTGGATTCAGAATTTCATTAATCAGATAGCAATTTTATCATGAACATGAATGTTATTCCATTCAAGCATTATAAATGGGTTAAGGCACTGGATGTATTCTCCCCCTAGTTATTCACCACCCCCCCACCCACCCAAAAAAAACTCAATGGAGATCCATTGATCAAGGTTCACTACAAAAATGTTTTGCTTTACTGGATGCTTGCCTGTGATGCCTCATGATGATGCAAGTCATTCTTCTCTTTAACATCCAATATATACTTACTTTACTGTAGTATTCTCAGGCAAAGAGAACATTTAATTGGATCAAGCAAGTCGTCACTATCAGATTCTGACTGAGAGCCACTTTCAAGTGAAAATACAAAGCACTCAAAAGAAATACAATCACAATTCAGAAACATAGAAAATAGGACCAACAGTAGGCCATTCGGCCCTTCGAGGCTGCTCCACCATTCAACGTGATCATGGTGGGTCCTCTAACTCAATGGCATTCTGCAATCGGTCTTCACCTATACTCCCAAAGTACTCATACATCCAGACACACATTACTCCTCAGTAACCACTATTGGAATCAGAAGCAATAACTAGAATGAGCCAGAACTTTCAGTTATTGTCCAAGACTTTGCTGTATCCTTCCTCATGGAGGAGCGGGTTATCATATCTAGTTCAACATACTTCTTTAAATACTAATTCAACCACTTCTCTGATTTCCACCCCCCCCTCCATGTAGAGGAACTGTGAAGCAACTAGAGAGGTTTTTGCCATGTTCAAATCAACATATAAATGTGATCGGTTTTTTTCTTATTCATTTATGGGACGTGGGCATTGCAGGCTGTGCCAGCATTTATTTCCTATCCCTAATTGCCCTTGAGGGGGGCAGTTAAGAGTCAACCACATTGCTGTGGGTCTGGAGTCACATGTAGGCCAGAGCGGGTAAGGACAGCAGATTTCCTTTCCTAAAAGACATCAGTGAACCAGATGGGTTTTTACGACAATCGACAATGGTTTCATGGTCACCATTAGACTTCTAATTCCAGATTTCTTTTTAATTAAATTCAAATTTCACCAACTGCAGTAGCGGGATTTGAACCTGGGTCCCCAGAGCATTACTCTGGCTCTCTGGTTTACTAGCCCACTGACAATGCCACTACACCACCACTTCCCCATGCTAAACTATATGGCAGAGGAGAAAATTAGCCCCAGAATTGAAAATCCAATTATAAAGCCCCAGCCAGGATCAACTAACTCAACACATACAGAATTAGAATTGAACCTGGAATTTATATCTATATGGCTGAATGATGCACCATGTGATCCATTTACCTGCTGAAACACTTAAGGAAAGCATTTCTGTGTTTTTTGCTTTGCATCCTTTGGATAAGTGATTTGGTTCCAATTACTTTTTGCGACCTTGGGATGAGAGTTATATTTTCTCAGCAGCCCACTGAAAACAATGGATTTACTTTCTGTACATGCAAATGTCATCAAACACTGTTAATCAATTGATGGGGTACATTATAAGAAATTATGATTAATAATGCTTGTGGACTATTTTAAGATAAGTCACTGCTGTAAATAGGAATCTAAATAATAAATAATATAGAACTGATAAATAATACACTTATTCTAATCATTGTGCCCCTAGTTTAATAAAAGAGCAAACACCTGTTTAGACCCTCATTCCCATCAATTAGATCTTAAGAATGTTACATCTTTAAAAATATTATATAGCACATTAAAATTGGTTCTTCTTCGTAGCTTCAACTATTGAAAATTTTACTCAGCAGGTGAAGTTTCAAAAAGAACTGATGTTGTATAACCAATCGCCTTTTCTCCATTTTTTTAGGGCAGCAATTTTGTTTCAAATCAATCTTAAAATAACTACACTGTGCCAAATTATTATATTTCTCCAAATAAGTTAGCAGCTGTAAGTTTTGTATTTAACTACCATACATCATAAGTCATTGCCATAAATATATACACACAAATAAGGGAGTATAGATTCCACTCTGTAAATAATTATAAGCAAGGCTTCTGCAATGTGGAAAACCCATTTGTTACATCATCTCTTTGCATCAAACAGCTTATTTACATTTCAGATTACATTTTTCATGAAATACTGAAATCTATCAGCACTAAGAATCTGAAATAATGAGGGAGAAAGACTTTTAATAACACATCAGGTCTGCATTACTTCCGTGTCAAAAAGAAAGGTTTCTTCTGTAGTGATGGCTCATTTATTCTGCCCATAAATGAGAAGTAAAGATGAAACTGATGAACTTTTACTGCCCATTTGTCTTTAGCAGACAATTAAGACTGAGGAGATCAAAATGGATTATCATACCACGCAGACAACCAGCCTAGCAGTCATACATCTTCGAGGCCACAGATTTGTGACTCCCTTTCATCCCTCCCCTTTCTTCTTATGCTTTTTCCTCTCTAAAGGCAGCAATAGCTTTGTGGCTCAAGGGAAGCCAAAAGCCTGGCCATCATTAGTCAGTCACAGATGCCGAAGTAACATGCTTTTTCTGTTTCTAAAGGATCGAGCCACAATAATTTGTGACAGAGTCCCCCGCAGTAGTATAAAGACCTTCAGGAATAAAATTTCACTGGTAGTAGCAGCACCAACAAAAGCCTCTGATCCACTGCAATGACTACAGTACATCTAAAATTTATTTTACCCACAAACAAGCTGACAGATTCGGCAGTCTTCTTTTCAAGCAATACTTTTTTTTTTTAAATCATTTTTCTTTTGGCAGTTACAAGGCTGAGTCAGTGTAAAGTTTGTTTCTATCAGACAAACCAGCAAATAGGCTCTTCTTACTGACAAAAAGGCCACCATTTTCCAATTAAGTGCAAAACTATGCCAAACATTTGTACAAAGGAATAAGACTTAAATGGCAATTGTGCTATACATCTTTATTATGAAGGGTGCAAATTATTTGTGTCATTATGTCAGAAATACATTAAATAGGCATCCTTTGTGTAGACACTAAAAATATGAAAACAATAATGGGGCTTTTCTTAAAAAAGGCAGCATCTTCCAGATTTGCTTATTAATAAAGCCTTATGTACACCTAAGATGATTTATAGGACAGCAATCACATCGAGAGCTTCAAATGATATCATACGGTCAAATAAGCTCAAGGAGTTTAAAACAACTGTCTAAACTCCCAGATGAGAAATCACTCCCATGAATTCATTAGTTTTGATGATATATACTGTAGTACTGATGGGAAATTCTTATTGCTGATGCCAAGCTTCATGAAGCTCTTTCAGAGGGTCAGTGCAGACTCGATGAGCCGAATGGTCTCCTTCTGCACTGTAGGGACTCTATGATTCTATTTTTAATTTGTCAAATTGGAAAAGTGAAGATTTTCTTTTGAATGTTCATACAATATCTGCTTTACTCTTATAAATGTTAGTTAATAAATTATCTAATTTACTAATTAGAGTTCAATTATTGAGATTCCTACTAAAGATTTGTTAAAGATGAAAACAGAATCACAGAATTGTAACAGCGCAAAAGATTTCTAAAGATTTGTTAAAGATGAAAACAGAATCACAGGATTGTAACAGTGCAAAATTGTTACAGGGTGGCACAGTCATTAGCACTGCTGCCTCACAGCGCCAGGGACCCGGGTTCAATTCCAGCCTTGGGTAACTGTGTTCTCCCCATATCTGCGCGAGTTTCCTCCGGGTGCTTCGGTTTCCTCCCACATTCCAAAGATGTGCAGGTTAGATTGATTGGCCATGATAAATTGCCCCTTCGTTTCCAAAAGGTTAGATGGGGTTACGGGGATGGGGTGGAGATGCGGGCTTAAGTAGGGTGCTCTTTCCAAGGGCCGGTGCTGACCCGATAGGCCAAATGGCCTCCTTCTGCACTGTTTATGATTCTATAATTCTTTTTTTTTTTTTAATATGTTTATTCAAAAATTTTCAACAAAAGTTTTCAACCATTTAAACCCCCCCCCCGTAACAAAAAAGAAAAGAGAAGTAACAGAACAATACATAAACTTAGCAATCCAACATAATACAGAACTTGTACAATTGGTTCCTCCCGCACATAGACTTTCCCATATGTTTATGTTTTTCCTTTTTCAAGTGCCCCTAGGAAAACCCCCTTCCCCGCCCACCCATATACCCCCCCCGGGTTGCTGCTGACCGACCTCCATCTAACGCTCCGCGAGATAGTCTAGGAACGGTTGTCACCGCCTGAAGAACCCCTGCGCAGACCCTCTCAAGGCAAACTTTATCCTCTCCAGCTTGATGAACCCTGCCATGTCATTTATCCAGGCTTCCACACTGGGGGGCTTCGCGTCTTTCCATAATAGCAAGATTCTCCACCGGGCTACCAGGGACGCAAAGGCCAGGATACCAGCCTCTTTTGCCTCCTGCACTCACGGCTCGTCCGTCACCCCAAATAGTGCCAGCCCCCAACTTGGCTTGACCTGGACTTTCACCACCTTAGACATAGTCCTCGCGACACCCCTCCAGAACCCATCCAGTGCCGGGCACGACCAGAACATATGGGCGTGATTCGCCGGATTCTATCATTCTTAAAGGAAAACAGTCTTAACTTCTCCAGTCTATCTTTATACCTGAAGTTTCCCATCTCTGGAAACACTCTCATGAATCTCTTCTGCACTCCAATGCCTTCATGCCCTTCCTTAGAGTGTGGCACCCAGAATTGAATGCAATTCTCCACCAGAGGCTAAACTAGCGCCCTGTACAACATCAACATAATCTGTTTACTCTTGTACTCAATACCCCTTATTTACAAAGTCTAGGATACTGTATTCTTTATTAACTGCTCTGTAAGCCTGTCCTGTCAGCTTCAATAACTTAGGCACGTACACAAGCTGGTTCCGCTGTTCCCACACCCCCTTTAGAGTTGTAGCCTTTATTTTATATTGTGCCTCATATTCGCCCTACCAAAATGAGTCACCTCAGATTTCTCTGCATTAAACATAATCTGTCTGCTCATTCCTGCATTAAATACTTTTTGGATGCTCGTGCATACCACATCAAGGGCATTGCCCGCATCAACCCCTGCTGTTTTCTCTTCAAAAAAAAAACACTAACCAGTTAGTTAAACATGATTTTCCCTGAAGAAACCCATGATAGCTTTCCTTAGTTAACCCACGTGTGACTACTAATTTTGTCCCCAATTATTGTTTCTTGAAAATTTCCCCACCATCAAAGTTAAATTGACTGGCCTGTAGTTGCTGGGCTTATCTATACACACTTTTTTAAACAAGGTATAACATTGCAATTCTCCAGTCCTCTGGCAGCACCCCGAGTCTAAGGAAGATTGATTTTTGTCAGTGCCTCTGTAATTTTCCCCTCTTGCTTTCCTCTGTATCCTTGATGTACCTCATCCTTGATTGTATCCTCGACTCCTCTGGGATGCATCTTCTTTCTCCAATACAACAATGCTCTCTTTAATCAATAGCGCCCCCTTCCCCCTCACACCATAAAGTTATTTTGTTCAACTCTTCTAATGCATCTTTTCCTAGTCAAGAAAATACATAGGTACCCTGCTCAAGTTCCAACCTGGACTTGCTAAGAAGTGCAGGAGATTGGTAAATTGTACTCCCTTTCCAAGAAAGGATATCAATGTATGGCACCTCACCACTGATGGCACAATTCAATGCACTAGTGCCCTACAACTCCATCAGAAAATATGGCTTTAGTAAAATCTAGCTGAATGAGTTATATACAATTGCAACAACTAAAAACTGGGCACAAAATAAGAGCTTTAGGAAGAACACAAGATATAGTTAAGAACATAAGAAATAGGAGTAGATCAGTGGGCCCCTCCAGCCCCCGTCGGCATTTGTTAAAAATTCATTAATGGGATGTGGACATCACTGGCTGGGCCAGCCTTTATTGCCCATCCCTAACTGCGCCCCATTTCAGTGGAGATTTAAGAATCAACCATATTGCTGTGCGTCTGGAGTCACATGTCGGCCAGATTAGGCAAGGACGGCAGATTTCCTTCCCTAATGAACCAAATGGATTTTACAATAATCGGCAATGGTTTATGGTCATTATTCGACTTTTGATCCCAAATTTTTATTGAATTCAAATTTCACCATCTGCCTTGGTGTGATTTGAAACCGGGTCCCGAGAGTAGTACCCTGAATTGCTAGTCCAGTGACAATACCACTACGCCACCACCTCCTGTTGAATACAATCATAGTTGATCATCTTAACTGCACTTTCCCACCTGCTCCTCATATATCTTAATTCCCGGAGGCCAAAAATCTGTCCATCACAACCTTAAATAAATTTAACGATGGAGCATCCACAACCGTCTACGGTAGAGAATTCTAAAGATTCACAGTCCTTTTGATTAAATAAATTTCTCCTCATCTCAGTTCCAAGTGTTTGGCCCTTTCTGCTGAGACTGTGCCCACATGTTCTAGATTCCCCAGCCAGAGGAAACAGCCTCTCAGTGGCTGCCCTATCAAGCACTTTCAGAACCTTGTATGTTTCAATGAGATCACCTCTTATTCTTCTAAACTCCAGGAAGAAATGTACTCAGCATCACATCATCGGGCTGCCTCACCCCAGAAACCAGTATGATAAACCTTCTCTGCACCACCTCCAATACAAGTGTATCCTTTCTTAAATATGGAGAACAAAACTGTATACAGTACTCCTGGTGTGGTCTCACCAAAGCCCTATACAATTGTAGGAATACTTCCTTATTCTTGTGCTCCAACACCCTTGCAAAAAAGTTCAATATGCTATTTGCCTACTTAATTGCTTGCTGCACCTCCATGCTAACTTTCCTTATTCTTTGTACTAGTCCACTCAAGTCCCTCTGAGCATCAGCTTGCTTCAAAAAACATTCTACTTCTCTATTCTAATTGCAAAAGTCAATAACTTGACACATCCCAACATTAGACTCCTATCAGTTACCTTATTTCACATTCACTTAACCTGTCTAGATCTCTTTTCAAGAAGGGAAACAAAGCAATGAAGGTGAACAAAGGTCATCGACCTGAAATGGTAACTCTGTTCCTCCCCACAGACACCTAACCAGCTAATTTCTAGTATTTTCTGTTCTTATTTTAGGTCTTGAGCATCTGCAGTATTTTGTTTTGTGTATGTTTTTGCAACCACTTTATATCCTTACAGCTTACATTTCCACCTAGCTTTGTATCATCAGGAAACTTGGATAACATTGCTCTCTGTCTCTTCGTGTACATCATTAATGTAGATCATAAACAGCTGAAAATCTTAGCACCGATCCTTGCAGTACTCCAGGAGTCACAGCCTGCGAACTTGAAACGGTGTTTATCCCTACCCCCTGCTTCAGGTCGATTAACTCATCTATCATGTTTATATATTACCCCCAACTGAAACAGTCCTCATCTTGTATATTAACCTTTTGTGTGGCACTGTATCGAATGCTTTCAGAAATCCAAGCATATTACACCTACTAGTTCTCTTTTATCTACCCTCCTAGATACAGGTTCAAAAAAACTAATATTTGTCAGACATTATTTCCCTTTTGTAAACCATGCTTTGTCTGAACGTGCTGTTTTTCTAAGTGAATTGTTACGACTTGCCCAATAATAGATTCCCTGATGATTGACGTCAGGTTAACCAGCTGTAGTGTCGTATTCTCTCTCACTCCTTTCTTGAATAATGGTGTTACACTTGCTAACTTTCAATTTGCTGGGATCTTTCTAATATCCAGCACATCCACCACCTCTGCAGTCATCTTTTAGAACCCTAGGATGAAGGCCATCAGATCCTGGAGATTTATCGGATTTTAGTCCCATGGGTTTCTCCAATACATTTGCCCTGCCGATATTAACTTACTTAAATTCCGTCTTTTAAGCTCCTTGGTTAGTTCAAATGCTGCCTCATTGCTTAAAAAGTTACCGTTGCCCAAATTGCTTAAAAAGTTCTTGTTGCCCAAAGGTTAAATGTGAAAATGCACTACTTGTTTTAAGGGCAGCTTTACAGACCAGAAAAATCTGAAATCCAATCCCACTCTATGCTAAGTTAGTTCTTTTTTTAATAAATTTAAAGTACTCAATTCTTTTTTATCAATTAAGGGCCAATTTAGCGTGGCCAATTCACCTACCATGCACATCTTTGGGTTGTGGGAGTGAGACCCACACAGTCACGAGGAGAATGTTCAAACTCCACACGGACAGTGACCCGGGGCCGGGATCAAACACATGTCCTCGGTGACATGAGGCCAGTGCTAACCACTGCGCCACCGTGCTGCCCAATGTTAAGTTAGTTAATCTAAACTATATGCAGTAGCATTTTCTGTTCAAAACTAGGACTGACACCTGTACATTGGAGGAGGACAGACTTTTTTTTATAAATTTTTTTTTCAATTAAGGGCAATTTAGCATGGCCAATCCACCTAACCTGCACATCTTTGGGTTGTGGGGATGAAACCCACGCAGACACGGGGAGAATGTGCAAACTCCACACGGACAGTGGCCCAGGGCTGGGATTCGAACCCGGGTCCTCCACACCGTAGTCCCAGTGCTAACCACTGCACCACATGCCGCCCCCTGGAGGACAGACTTAGCTTCATGTCCCCTCTCAATCTTTCTCTTTTCTTGTCTCACACCTTAAAAATGGCCACTTTCCCTTGGGTGCCACAGAACAGTTAGCACTTAGAAAACTGTACTCCAAAAAGATTCTTCATCAAAAGGATCAAAATGATTTGATTTGGTGGGGGCGGGAGGGGGTTTGGGGTAGCATTGGGCGGCAGAGGGGATTGTTGGGAGAGAATTTCTGATGCAAGGTTATTTATTAGTTGCAGTATCTATAATAAAATTAATTAGGCATAAATGCTTAAAGTACAGGACAGTGATCCACATCGCGCCCATTCTATCAAAGGAAGACATTGAGTCAAACTCAGGCCATTTCGACAAGGACAGTGGCGGATCAAAGAGCAAGAAACGTAAGCGGCTCTCACACGCCTCCTAGCAGTCATCACAAAAATATTCTAATAGAGCAGATCCACTGTCCATTCTCAGTCTTGGAGCTCCGGGGAAGAAGAGAAGAATAAATGAAAAGATTTGTCATATATTATGTTTCAAAGATACTTTACTTTGGTAACATTCTGCAATAAACTAATATCTTTGTACATTTATCATAATAGTGTATACAATGAGCAGCATCTGTTCAGAACTGCCACCAAGAGAACTGGTTAGAGAAACTGTTCTAATGCAAGTCACACAATCATGTATTAGGGCTTCAGAAATTTCACAGAGGTATTGTTTGCATCACGTCACTGATGCTCTTTTATTTGAACTTCCAATTTGTCATTTAAATAGCTATTTGCCAGATAACAGAGACAAAGAAAATTTAAAATAGTTTATTTCATCTGTTGTTCATGTGTTAGCTTGGGGTTTACCTCACAGAATTGCTTTGAAAAATTACCATGCTGGCTATGAATTTTGCCACCTACTGTATATCTTTTCAAACTGTCAATGTCATCATCATCTTCTTCAGTGGCTCTTAATTATCACCCCCATCTCTTCCCCAAAAAATTCATTTGTCTCCTTCATTAAACTGAACAGCAGTGATATCTTGAGTGACTCTGAAATAAATTTTACCATGTTAAAAAAAGTTAATTACGCATTCCAAACCTGGTCGCTGTAGTCCTCAGGGAATTGCCTCCGCACCTCAGGATCTGTAAATAATTGACAGATAATATTAATTGGCTTTGGATTAGCGAGCAAGCAGAGTATCACACATTAATATTTGATCAGAAGATGATAGGGACCTGGCAGGGGATCCAAGGGGCAGCTGAGGCTGTTATGTTGATTAGGGCCAGTGAGAACTGTTCAAGGCTTTCCCCTTTTCCCTCCTCCAGTTAGGAAAAAAGGAGAATATTTGGCGCACCCTTTAGCTTCAAGACAGCTTTCTACCTTAACCTCCTACAAGCTGCAAATTGTCATCGAGATGTGTTGCCAGAATATCAGAAGGTCTTTCAAATTCCAGAGAGCCTGCTTTGATTGTGATTTTATCATCTACCTAGTTTGGCTGACTACAGAGCATAATAAGATAAATGTCCCAAATTTAGGCTACATCTCTGCCAGCTACTGATGTTCTGCTACCAGCATCCAGCAGAGCATGCACAGTATTATCAGAGATCAACTTATGAATAATAGGGGGACATGCAGAAGGGTCAATTTAATGCGTGGAATTCTTCCAAAAAATCCCTGATTCCAAACAGTTCCTTGAGGCTAATTAGAACAGTGCTGAACCTTTGTCAGCATGCATGACAACAGTATCAAAGATTTAAGGAGGGAAAAAAAGGAATGCTGTACATACAGAACACTAAGTGACAGAAAATATTTCTTAAAACATACGCTTCAACTTGTTTTGTCAGATGTGTGCTGTCATCAGATTATGAAATGTAGTATATTGGCAGGGGATTGTCATGTACTTCTATTAGCCTCAATTACATGAATGCAGTTAATTGAGACAAAATTAGAATTAACTGTGATCCAGATGAAACAGCATTACACAGTAAAAACAACGATGATAAGTAGCATATTGATTCAGTGTTGTAACAACAACAAAGAATATTCTCCACACCCCTGAGACAGAAAAAAAACATATTAAAACTAATTCATGCTGAAAAAAAGTTCTTAAAATTCCAGAGTAAAATTAGTTCAAAAGTCTCCTGCAGAATGTATAGGCAAAGCACATTCTCAAGCCATGGGATGTATGCTTGTACGTTACAGAGCAGTAGTATTGATGCCAGCAACTTTATGTAATTTGCGCTCAAGTCATGCTCTGGTATCCCTGGAGTACTGTAGCTGCTAGGTAAATGAGAAACAAATAGTGGAGCAAGTCAATTCAGACAAATTTGATCCATATAATGATTTGATTTCAGTGTTGGGAACATTATTGATTTTGGTGAACGTATCTTTAACCCTTTAGGCTTTATTTTGTGTAAACATTGAAGCTTGATATGACAAAAATGTCTGTTTTAAGAAAGTGTAAAGATCATAAACAAATCAAATGTTTTTCTGGCATAACAGTAGAAAAGCTACAATTAGCAGAAAGTAATGGACTGACTTAACAAGTTCATTGATAACACATTGTAACGACGGACTAATCTGACCCCAACTAACAGGTCACAATGTGTTTTAGGCTATTTGGCTGTGTAGGGCAACCACTATAGCTGAGGTTTAAATAGTTTGGAAAATATTCCTCAGAAGACAACTGCAACTACATCAATAACAAAGCACAGGCACCCCGATCAAGAAAACCTTCACTGAAATACATTTTAAGCTTCAGGTTACTAACTGGGGTAATTGAAATATTGGCTTGAAATTGTATTTCATGAGAATCTGGGTTTGTTCAGCACATTACCATGATATTATGCAAGGGCCTAAATTCATATTTAACCAAGAAGTAGATTTAATTCTAAGATGGTTACAAGTTACAGAATTTTTGATTAACTATATCAATCTAATATTCTAAAGCAAAAATAATTGGTTCGCATATAAGCCTGGCTAATAGATTTTTTGTGAAAAAATGAATTTTACATACTCATTGGAATCCAGAACCCAATGAATTCCACTGGCTATTTGTAATAATTTTATGACTCTCAAATTATATTGAAGTCACCATTCCAAAACATATCTATCCAGATAACTACTGCATCAGGTCTTATTTTCACAATTATATAATCAGGAAAATAAATATGTTAACTGGATTTTACATTAATTATCCAGAGTGCCCCCACCACCACCATTGCTACACACACAAATTTCACATATACAGTTTTCCATTCTTTTATTCTGCTATTATTACTTTTTCTTTCAATTTAATTGTTATTATGACAGCACTTTCCTCAAATCAGTTGATCCACTGGTTTGGATTTGAATGGAATACTGTAAGGAAAAAGTATGTCCTCAGGCCATGGAAATATGAAGCCAGAAGTTTCCCCTTCTGTATCATAAAATATGCTCTCGGAGCAAGGGCAATGCTCGCCTCTCCATAATCAGACAAGAGGCAGGCAGTCAGCCAGCTCGATAACTGAACAGACAAATCAACCTTCAGCCTTGCTGTGGTGCAAGTTGAACTTACTTTCACTGTGAATCTAACTACTAATTCACAGTATTTATGTTAAGACATAAAATAACAAAACTAATTTTCATTAGTTTAATTACTATAGTCATTGAGTCTTATTTTATATGAAATGAAAATGCTTATTGTCACAAGCAGGCTTCAAATGAAGTTACTGTGAAAAGCCCCTAGTCGCCACATTCCGGTACCTGTTCGGGGAGGCTGGTACGGGAATTGAACCGTGCTACTGGCCTGCCTTGGTCTGCTTTCAAAGCCAGCGATTTAGCCCTGTACTAAACCAACCCCTATGTTTGCTGTTTAATGATCCAATGCCAAAGTGCAACCTGCAAAAGAACTGGTATTCCACTTGTATATACTGGTAATAGGAACTACAAAACTTTGGGTGGAAAGAGGGAGTGGCCCTTGGAAAGGAAACAGCTATTCACATGGACTTCGCTCAGATTATTAATTTAAAAATATGAAAGGTTCTGAACCAAGTGGACAGAGAACATGTTCCACCTGTGGGACAAAATTAGAAGCCATCAATATAGGACAGTCACCAAAAAATCAAATAGTTTATTTGGAAGAAACGTTTTTATCCACCGTGTGATGAGAATGTGGAAGTCGCTACCGGAGACGAATTATAGTGAATATTATCGATGCATTTAAGAGAAATCTAGATCGGCAGGAGGCGGAGAATTGAAAAGAGGGTTATGCTGATAGACCTCAGTGAGGAAGGATGGGAGAAGGCTTGAATGAAGCATACCAGCACGGATTGGTTGGGCCAAATGGTCTGTTTCTCTACTGTACATTCTATGTAATTATTATTAAAATGCCTTGTAATGAGCAATAACTTTATACACAATTTTATATGGTCAGTGTGCCAAATATGTCAACTATTACCTAATTACGTAACCGTGAAATATAGTACGCAGTATTTATCTCAATAGACTTTAAAATCTCCCCATTCCTAACCTCTTCCAAATTTTGTGACCTTTGATTTCATGTCTTCATGTACTCCTGGTTCCGCAGCTTCCACCACTGGTTGTTCTTCAAGCTACCTTTGCCCAAAGAAACTTCTTGTCAGCGTCTCTGTCTTTCCACCTTCCATCCTATGTTCAAAAACCTCCATTCCCTCATCCCTTCTCGTTTTCCCCCCTCGTTATACTCAACTGTCCACCACACTGAAAATGCTCCAAGGAATCTTTCTATACATGATGAATACTACAGAAGTGCAAGCTGTAAATCAAGCAGAATTGCCAAGCCACAACTATTCAGACCTGGCAGTCCCTGGTCAAATCCAATTCTCACAGGAAATTGACACATCTCCATGTACTGGAATCAGTTTTAAATACTGCACAATAGGTTTCAAGAGTTTTCACTATGACTCATTTAAAATATACATCCTAATAATTAAAGTTTCCCTTAACTCCAAGTTGAAAAAAAACAGGAAGTTGCAGAAATATTAATTTCATGCATACTGTAGTACAGTAGCAGATTGTTTGATTAAAGAGCACCGCTTTTCAGTGAAGCCACAAGGTGGAGCTTCCCACAAAGGACAAAATCGAATGCTTATCTCGTTGGTCAAACCATAGGGCAATACAGGTGTCGGAAGCAAAAGAAAAGCATGTAATTCACCCAGTGAACAATGTTGCTCCTGTCCACATGCAGTGAGTGTGTCAGTGGGAGTGAAATGCTACAATTTAAAACAATCTTCCAGTCAAAAAAAATTCCCTGGCAAAAACTAAGAACAGGCAGCCAAATTAATGATATTGCACTTGTGGGCAAACTGGAAAGGTTGCAACATAAAATAAACACACCAGTCAAATTACAACAAGTAGTCCAAGGCAGAGTCAAATAGCCCACAGTTGCAGAAATCATAAAACCACCAAGATTAAAATAAAAATGGAAATTTGATTGCAGCTTTCCAGAACTTTACCATTTCCCCACTGCAGCATTTAGCCGTTTTTGTTTTAATTGAGTGAAGTACCTTGGCCTGAACCACCATTAATGGAAATACACTATATCATCTTCCTTAAATTTGTCCTTCACAACTCTCAAAACTGTAGTCCCTTGTCCTGTTGCACTGATATATCCAAAAATACTGTTCCAGATATACCAGTACTTTCTCTACAAAGTATCTTATACATCTTATGTAATTCTACAAGGGTTTCTGAGACATATCTTCACGATTGAAGAACCCTGTCAGTTTGTCTCTCATAGCTCTTCCTCAGACATGGAGGATCAACCTGTCAAAGTGGAATTTGTTACAAAAGGTTTATAAAGAGTTCTGACACAGGTTCATCTACCTGCAACTGTACTTCTTCCCCACTCTCCACAGATGTCGTCTGACCTGTTGAGTATTTTCAGCATTTTTCCATTACATATAAAATATTGTGTTTTCCAAAATTGCCTTATGACATTCAAAGACTCATCACTTGTGAAATATTGCCTTGGCCAAGTGAAGGAAAACGAGTGCTTAACTATATCAACTTTTGTGGAATATTGTACAGAGGATTCATCTGTGTTTATTTCGATATATGTTCAATTTAAATCATAATTCACTCAGAGCTAGACAGGAAGTTAACATACTGTGACTTTGGCTAATCTTTTTTACCTCATCAGTGAAATATGTTAGAGTATGTAGCTTATTTACATACTATAAACCCCGATCGACTTACAAACAGATTTGGAAGTTTTTATACCGTGGCATCACTCCATAATGGATAGACTCCACTGAATAGAAAGCAGGCTAAATGGCAAGATGAGAGGGCAAGAAAAGGGGTACGAATGGCATCTGCAAATTGGCAGAACAATGATGTCAAGTAATTATCTCAAATTAAATTTCTCCCCAATAAGTAGGGTATTTTAAAGGCAGCCAGATACTCGCACAATCATATATGGACCAGCCACTACAGCCATTTCAATTCAAGACAAAATAAACAAAATATTGGGATATCTAGTCAGATACATGGATCACGTATCTCGAGGAAAACATCCAAAAAGTGACTTTAGTCAAGGGTATGTACAAGGAGTTGTGTACAACATTAAATAATCAGATGGCATTCCTCTAATACGTTCTTCCTGCAGTTATAGGATTCCTTCCATAAAACCCTGCACCTACCTATCTATTTGGCCAATATTTCGTCAAAGGGAGTTGGGGAGTGGGAGCATCAAATGATTGTTCTGTAGAGACAGTAGTGATACTGATCCCACTGCTGCCCAATGATCTGGAGCAGAGCCCTGAAACAAAGTCCCTCCACCATATTGTTTGAATACAGAACTTCACAGTGGAGTTTTTGTAACTTAAATATAATGCGACAACCAGAAAATAGCGAAGATGGAAAAAACAGAAACAAATTGACAAATGGAAACGGAATTCAAAAGAACAAATCACAACTTCCAAAAGCAAGGGCACAGTGCTATTATCTTCCAACATGCACTGGGCACTGTCATGGCGAGTTGCGCAGACAATTAATCTACCAAAATAAAAAACAGAAACTGCTGGATATACTCAGTAGGACAGGGCAGCATCCGTGGAAGAGAGATTAGGCACTTCACCACTTACCAAAGTCAACATTACGTTCATCATTTTCAGGTAATCTACTGAAGATGATCATCTGGTGGCCAACCACACTAGAATCCATGATTCTAAAGCCTCCGGTAGAATAGCAGTTGTGCTGTTAGACATTCCAGTTCTAGACATTCTTGGCACTGCCCCTTCCTGCACTAGAAACGCAAATAAGGTTCCAGCTCCCGAAATGCAATCAATATTCATGCTATGATTCTATATCTCTCTCTCTCTCTCTCTCTCTCTCTCTCCTTCCCCCCCCCCCCCCCCCCGCCACCCCCTCTTTGAACATGCTCAGAACTGTGTTAAATTAAAACCAGCGGACCAAAATTAAAAACCCCACACAAGTCAGACATCTTTTTAATGGTTGTCTGAATATGTAGAAAGATGCCAAGTTCACTTTTATTGGCTGACATGAGACATAAACACTATTGATTGGGCTTAAAAAGAATAAAAGTTTTTATATATTTTTTTTTAAACGGGTTGTGCAATGTGAATACCAAACATTTGACTTTTACTTAACTACCCGAGTGTCATAAAAATTCAGAAACTTCTGAAGCATGAAGCCAAGACTGCTGAAAAAGATTCTTTATTGAATCAGTATATAATCAGCTTTGTTTGCAATTCTTTAGCAGCAACAGAACACTTTTCTTGCAAACAGCATGGAACATGTAAGAATCTGGCACCCTGTGGTTAAGCAAACTGTCTTAAAACTTTCTGCTTGGCAGGATTCCATGTGCGTGTCTGTGTGGTTTTACAAGTACTGTACTTTGTGCATTACACTCCATCAGCTGTGTATTTCAGCGAGTTTTAAATAGGCTGGTAACATTCTGAAGTCTTGTATATCTTCATTTGGAAATGGTGATTATAGAAAACAATGTATCATTCTTTAATGTATTTAAATTTATGTTACTCTTTGGCTTTATTCAATGCAACACAGAGTACCAATGGTTTAAAATATAATGCAACAGCGCTAATCTACAGTGAGGAACACATTGCGGATAGCAATTTCTGGAAGAAAAAATTGTCTGCGAAGATTAAAAGAAATTACTGCCAAGCATTCCCCTGTTTATTCACCAATCTACACCTTTTTAAGAGTGTATGTCCCATGTACTGGCAACGAGTTTGAATCAGAACAAGCAAATTAAAGCTTTTACCATTCTCAAGATTAGATTGTTCTCACATAGAGGGAGTTCGGTCCAAGCCCTGTGTTGGTTTGCAACACCAACAAACAACAGTAAACACATGGGATGTATTTGGCAATTACGCCATGCGGCTGCCTTGTTGATGAAATGCATCAAGCAAGAGGCTAGTCCAAATTTTAGCTGCTGCTTGTGAGAAATAGTTCCCAAACTGATTTATAGCCCCATGATCTGGAATTGCCTCCCCAAACTTTCCCTCTCCTCCTTAACACTCCTTGACCAAACGTTTGGTGACTTCTTTCCCCCCAAATCTACTTTGACTCTGTCCCCACTTTTTTTCCTTATTTTTCTGTGAAGTCCATGAAGATATTTTTGCTCCGTTATAGGCACTGAATAAATGCAAGTTATTGTCATTGAAAGGAGCTTCTCAGTATTACAGCCAACCAGGATCTTTGCCCAAACATTTGCATTAATAGCGAACAAACTGTTGAAATTTTCTGGCACTTTCAGAGGTCTCTCCATTGCATCTTCCAGTAATATGGAACAGAACAAAATTACAGTGATTTCTTGAACTGGAACGAATTCAGATACAAAAGACTCCCCCACTCCCCATCCTCCTACTGCATGCTTTTTCAGTTTTAATTAATGCAATGTAAACTAAACAAAGAGCAGTCCAAAAATAGCACTGCTTAGATTCAGCTCTACTCAAAATAGGGCCCTCAAATCATTTTCAAAACTTCAGATTGGATACTTTAAAAAATAGTAATGCAACAGTTAAACATGTCCAAAAGCAACCAAAGTTTACATTATAATATACCCTCACATGAGAAAAAAGGCTGAGCAGTGGGACCAAAGGGGTTCAGATAATGGACAGAAGGGTGAGAATTCATGGAAGTTTTTGAAAGAGATAATGAAGAAGGAATGTCGAGAGGTTCAAGGCAAGCACTCCAGCATGTGGGCCCATGAGCAAATCTGCAATTGGTGAAACAAAAAAAAAAAAAGGTCAGAAACACAAGGTGCACACTATAGCTTGGAGGAGAGGAAGGGTGCAGAGGACAAGAAGGGCGAGGCCATGGAGGGATGCGAGTTGAGGACAGGAACTTTGAAACAAATTAATTGTGATTTGAGAAGCCAATGAAATCTTATGCAAAAGGGGGAATAAACAGATACAGGAGCCATTCATTCAATGAGAAAGCTGATCTGTTACACGCCATTTACCTAGCTTTTCTACATATATTTTTATACCCCTGTCTACCCAATAACTATCAAACTCCGATTAAAAATTAACTGAGCTAGCTTCTACAGCTTTTTGTTGGAGAATTCCAAATTTTTACCATCCTATTGGTGAGAGAGAGAGAGAGAGAGAAAGAGACGGAGAGAAAGAGAGAGAGCGAACACGAACGAGAGAAAGTGAAAGCAGGAAGAAAAGAAAGAAAATGAGGATACAGTCAGAGAATGCGAGAGGGCGCGCACGAGAAAACACGAGGGGACGCACACGAGAGAGAACGCGAGGGGACATGCACGAGAAAAGGTGAGGGGACGTGCACGGGAGAAAACGCGAGGGAACGTGCACGGGAAAGAACACGAGGGGGCGCGCATGAGAGAATGCGAGCGGACGGGCACGAGAAAACGCGAGGGGACGCGCACGTGAGAGAACTGGAGGGGACACGTACGAGAGAAAACTGGAGGGGACACGCACGAGAGAGGACACGAGGGTATGCACACGAGAGAGAACGCGAGGGACACGCACGAGAGAGAACGCGAGGGGCGCGCAGGAGAGAGAACGCGAGGGGACGCGCACGAGAGAGAACGCGAGGGGACGCGCACGAGAGAGAACGCGAGGGGACATGCACGAGAGAGAACGCGGAGGAGAGAGGATACAAGGGGACGCGCACGAGAGAGGAGGCGAGGGGACGCGTACGAGAGAGGACGTGAGGGGACGCGTACGAGAGAGGACGTGAGGGGACGCGTACGAGAGAGGACGCGAGGGGACACGCACGAGAGAGAACGCGGAGGAGAGAGGATACAAGGGGACGCGTACGAGAGAGGAGGCGAGGGGACGCGTACGAGAGAGGACGTGAGGGGACGCGTACGAGAGAGGACGTGAGGGGACGCGTACGAGAGAGGACGTGAGGGGACGCGTATGAGAGAGGACGCGAGGGGACACGCACGAGAGAGGACGCGCAGGAGACAGGACACGAGGGGACGCGCACGAGAGAGGACGCGAGGGGACGCGCACGAGAGAGGACGCGAGGGGACGCGCACGAGAGAGGACACGCACGAGAGAGGACGCGAGGGGACGCGCACGAGAGCGCACGCGAGAGGACGCGCACGAGAGAGAACGCGAGGGGACGCGCACAAGAGAACGCGAGGGGACGCGCACGAGAGAGAACGCGAGGGGACGCGCACGAGAGAGAACGCGAGGGGACGCGCACGAGAGAGAACGCGAGGGGACGCGCACGAGAAAGAGAGAACGCGATGGGACGCGCACGAGAGAGAACGCGAGGGGACGCGCATGAGAGAGAACGCGAGGGGACGTGCACGAGAGAGAACGCGAGGGGACGCGCACAAGAGAGAACTCGAGGGGACGCGCACGAGAGAGAACTCGAGGGGACGCGCACGAGAGAGAACGCGAGGGGATGCGCACGAGAGAGATCGCGCACGACAGAGAACGTGAGGGGGCGGGAAGGAGGGGGCACGCGCACTGAGAGCGGGAAGGAGGGGGTTCACGCACAAAAGCGAGAAAGAAGGGTGCACGCAAGCACGTGAGTGAGGAAGGAATGCGCGTGAGGAGGGGGTGAGCGTGCGCAAGCGAAAAGGAGGGTGTCTGCTCGTGGTAAGCGAGAAGGCGGGGCACACGAGCATGAGAACGAGGGGGCACGCGTGCAAGAGAGTGAGGCACATGCACACGAGAGTAAGAGAGCAAGAACTAGTATGCACACGAGAGTGAGAACGAGGGGGACGAGCATGTGAGTGAGAATGAGGGGAGCGCACGCAAGAGCAAGAATGGGGGTCACGCACAAGAGCGAGAACAGGATCGCCCACGAGAGCAAGAAAGAGTAGGGGCATGCTCGAGAACGATAGAGTGCGCGCATGAGCGAACAATGGAGGGCACACACACGAGAATGGGTGGGGCGCACGAGCGCTTCCACAAGCGGATGATGCGCACAGGAGGGCAAGAAGGTGCACGAGAGCAAGAACTAGGAGGCACACGAGAGCGCAAAAGCGGGGGTGACACAAGAGCGAGGGGGCTCGCCTCTCTCAAACTATAGCTATTCACATAATAATCTATTCCTGTGTTTGCTACCAAAGTGGATATCTCATATTTATCTATATTATACTGCATTTGCCATGCATTTGCGCACTCTCAATTTGTTCAAATCTCACTGAAGCATTTCTGCATCCCCCTCACAGCCCACCCTCCCACCTAGTTTAGTGTTATCTTCAAACTCAAAGATATTACATTTAGTTCCCCCATCTAAATCATGAATATATATTGTGAAAAGCTAGGGTCCTAGCACTGATCCCTGCAGTACCGTACTGGTCGCTGCCTACCATTTGGAAAAATAACTTTTTATTCGTACACTTTGTTTCCTGCCTGCCAATGTGTTTTCTATCCATCCCAAGCACTGTAATTTTACACACTAATCTTTTATATGGGACTTTGCCAAAAGCCTCAAAGTCCAAATGAACCACATCCACTGGCTCCCCCTCATCAATTCTACTAGTTACATCCTCGAATTCCAGTAATCTGTCAAACATGATTTCCCCTTCATAAATGCATGCGTACTCTGTCCGATCCGTTTTTCTAAGTGCTCTGCTATTAAATATTTTATAATGGGCTCTCGCATTCTCCCCACCACCAAAGTCAGGCTGACGAATCTATAATTCCAATTTCTCTCTACCTCCCTTTATAGTTAGTGGAGTGATATTAGCTACCGTCCAATTTGTAGAAACTGTCCCAGTGTCAATAGGATCTTGGAAGATGACCACTAATGCATCGACTATTTTCAGGGTCACTTCCTTATGTACTCTGGGATGTAGATTATCAGGCCCTGGGGATTTATCAGCCTTCAATACTATCAGAATTCCCCAACACCATTTCCCTAGGAATACTGATTTGCTTCAGTTCCTCCCTCTCACTAAACCCCGTGTCCCCCAATATTTCTGGTTCATTATTATTTTCGTCTTTCTTTGTGAAAACAGAATCAAAGTATGTATTTAGTTGGTCAGTCATTTCCTTGTTCCCCATTATACATTCCACTGTTTCTGACTGTAAGAGACAAATATTTGTCTTCAATCTTTTTTTCTTTTCCTATGCCTATAAAATTTTTTACACTCAGTCTTTATGTTCCCCACAAGTTTACTCCAGTTCTCCATTTCCACTTCTTCATCAATCCCTTTGTCCTCCTTTGCTGAATTCTAAACTGCTCCCAATCCTCAGCTCTGGGTTTTTTCTGGCCAATTTATATGCTTCTTCCTTGGATCTAATTTCCATTGTAAGCCATGGTTTGGCCCCTTTTAATTTTTGCAGCAGAAGAAAGCATTTATTGATCCATCGCTTAAAAATATGGAGAGGAGTCTCGGCTGGTTTGCAGAAACATTTGTGCATTCTCTTAGGTCTTATTTAAGCACAGGAGTTGGCTGGGGTCAAAGATAGGATCACAACCCAGGTTCAGATATGTTCCATAAAATAGCTTTCCCATAGAATGAATGTTCAGGTAAATTAGGCACACTGTGGGTGTGTGAACTACTCAAACGTTTTGAAAGCCAGCCACACAGGAAATTATCTATTTGGTCCAAAAATATTTTTGCATTCAATAGCAATTTTTACAACACTGTTCATCTTTATTTTATAAACCCTTTTTGCACAATGACGAAGGATTAGAAATTTATTTCAGTCAATATTCAAGAATTCACATGTACAGCTATCAATATTTAAAAAGAATGAAAGCCAAACCTAAATTATTTGTTGCAGGCAATGCAGACTAGTGTTATGAAAAGGCTGAGGATCAAGATGCTAGGGTCACACTGCTTCCATTTTTGTAACGGAATTAATATTTGCAGATGTTTTTGCAGGGAGGCGTTCAACCACAGAGAATAAATAAATCTTCTCTCGTCAAGCTTGAGATCGTCTACTAGCATTTCCTGAAGGGAAGCAAGATTGAGGCTAAGTAATTATTGACAAAACTGAATAGAAAACACTTGTGGATTCATTTGAGCCTATAGACTACAGAATTATTTCTTTCTGCATCTGGGTAACACCTCAATTACAGAGACAGCAGCAGCATGGTTTCGCTTGAGGTCATACATTTACCCTCTAATCTGCTTAAACCTACACTGCAAAGAAAAATTAGTGTTGCAGCATTGAGAGGATAGATTTTGTTCTCCGTCAGAAAGTTTGGATCAGCCAACTTTATATTGTTTACATGGCTCCAGCTAATTCAGAGAAGTAATGTTAGAAAAATCAAAATATTGATGGGAGAAGAGCATCTTTAGAGTCATAACATGCACCTCATTATTTGTACAGCTATTCTCAGTTTATTTTTATACTTCACATGATACCTCGGAGCAACAAGATTTTTACTTCATATCAGATTCGTAAAAGACAGCAATATTTTGCATGGAATCAGGATTTACAATCTAAAACAAATGTAAATAGAAAACATATTTTTTGCTGGGTAATTGTATTATCTGGTGAAGCAAACAGGGACAATGCTTTTTCGATCCTTTTTACTTCCTCATTCTGTCCCATTCTCAATAAGGAACCAATATAATCATATAGTAATAAGAAAAGTACTGCAAATTACATACATGCAAGAGTGTCCTGAATTTCAAAAAAAAAAAAATACTTGAAATAAGACTACCGCAAATTCTAATCGATAAGAGTTCAGTCGTGGCTCACAATCACACAAGCTATCTTGCATACAAAACTTCCAAATGTGCCAAGCAATATTTCAACAGCCAAATTTTACTTAGAACTTAGAATGATCTTTTACTAATGGGTATCTAGATTTAAACCTAACTTCAATCATTTGCAATTAATCGAATGCAGGTAGGGAATATACAGTGAATGGTAGAACCCTCAAGGGTATTGACAGCCAGAGAGATCTAGATGTACAGGTCCACAGGTCACTGAAAGGGGCAACAGAGGTGGAGAAGGTAGTCAAGAAGGCATACGGCATGCTTGCCTTCATTGGCCGGGGCATTGAGTATAAGAATTGGCAAGTCATGTTGCAGCTGTATAGAACCTTAGTTAGGCCACACTTGGAGTATCGTGTTCAATTCTGGTCGCCACACTACCAGAAGGATGTGGAGGCTTTAGAGAGGGTGCAGAAGAGATTTACCAGAATGTTGCCTGGTATGGAGGGCATTAGCTATGAGGAGCGGTTGAATAAACTCGGTTTGTTTTCACTGGAATGATGGAGGTTGAGGGGCGACCTGATAGAGGTCTACAAAATTATGAGGGGCATAGACAGAGTGGATAGTCAGAGGCTTTTCCCCAGGGTAGAGGGGTCAATTACTAGGGGGCATAGGTTTAAAGGTGCGAGGGGCAAGGTTTAGATTAGATGTACGAGGCAAGTTTTCTTTTTACACAGAGGGTAGTGTGTGCCTGGAACTCGCTGCCGGAGGAGGTGATGGAAGCAGGGACGATAGTGACATTTAAGGGGCATCTTGACAAATACATGAATAGGATGGGAAGAGGGGGATACGGACCCAGGAAGTGTAGAAGATTTTAGTTTAGATGGGCCGCATGGTCGGCACAGGCTTGGAGGGCCAAAGGGCCTGTTCCTGTGCTGTACTTTTCTTTGTTCTTTGTTAATCTGCTTTTAATTGAAAATCTATCACAATAGTTCAGTTATGTTATCTTTCAGCTGCGTTTCAGCTATGAAGAGAGGCTGGTTTGGCTGGGGTTATTTTCCTTAGAGCAGTGAAGAAGGCTGAGGGGGGACCTCATCGAGGTGTCCAAAATTATGAGGGACATAGATAGGCTAGATAAGCAAGAAACTTTTTCCATTAGTAGAGGGGTCAATAACCAGCGCGCATAGATTTAAGTTAAGGGGCAGGAAATTAAGAGGGATCTGAGGGGGAACCTTTTCACCAAGAGGGTGGTGTGAATCTGAAACTCACTGCCCGAATGGGTGGTAGAGGCTAAAAACCTCAACATTTAAGAAGCATTTAGATGAGCACTTGAAACGACATAGCATACAAGGCTACAGACCAAGTGATGAAAAATGGAATTAGAATAGATAGTCTTTTGAATGTCAGTGCAGACACAATGGGCAAAAGGGCCTCTTTCTGTGCTGTAAAACTCAATGAATCTATGACGTTGATGGTGTTGCATTGAAATCAAAAAAGTCTGTATAAACTACAGATTTTATTATAACTCCTTATAACTTAATTATAATTCCTCTTAATTGTTTCTTCCACTTTTACAATTGAAACCTTTCCTTTTCCTCGGTGGTGAAAGGTTACAACTCCAATTTTTGTACAAACAATAATGCTGATAAGGGCATAGGTATTAATGTAAATTTGCTAGTGCACAGCATGCTTTGTAAAGATTTAGCTCCAACAATGAAGACATTTGCTAACCACCATCAGAAGACTAGAATACACAGCTTTGATACTAGTAAACCACATAATCTCATTGCTCAATTTCATGGAGTTTTAGCCAAAGAAGCATTTCTAAGGACTGCACTACAGGCTTAGCTAGATTCTAATCTGAATCTCACCTGACATGATTTTCCAGCTGACAGGATGGGAATGTGCCACAGAACAGAGCATCAGCAAGGTACTTAAGCATTGGTCTTTTTCATGTTCTGGAGCCCCGTTCTGCAGCTTGAACATCGTCCCATATTAGATCATTTTGGATTGAACGTATCTAAATTAACTTACCACTTTAGCAGCTGTCATTGCTACAAGCCACATATCAGTGCATGTAGAAGTATTTTTTAAATAAATTTAACTTTACCTAACTGTATTACTCTACTTTGAAAGTAAGGATAAATTACTATACTTCTTAGCCAACAGCACAAATTGCTGAAGCTGTATCAATCACCTTGGTCATAAATTGAAAACAGTCCAATATTGGAGATCAGACATTTAACTTGTACTTTTCCATAAACTGATCTCCTGAAGGCAGTACATAAAATCAATCAATAGTGTTAGACAAAGCTTCTTTTGTCTGTTTTGATGAAAAATGTTGTTTTATGAGGGCCCGTAAATGTGGAAAGTTTCCAAAAATTAAATGGTGGAAAATGCGATGCACTTAAACAAAACTCTCAAAACAGTAAAGACTGAATTCAATTTTGCTACCAACTTAACAAAACTGCTTTCTCATCCCCATCCTCTCACAATTGCTAACGTCTTAAGTGAACGGCACGGTGGCACAGTGATTAGCACCGCTGCCTCAATGCTCCAGGGGCGCTGGTTCAATTCCGGCCTCGGGTGACCGCCTGTGTGGAGTTTGCACTTTCTCCCAGTGTCTGTGTGGATTTCCTCTGGGTGCTCCGATTTCCTCCCAAAGATGTGCAGGTTAGGTGGATTGACTGTGCTAAATTGCCCCTGGGTTACGGGAATAGGGTGGAGGCGAGGGCTTAAGTAGGGTGCTCCTTCCAAGGGCCGTGGCAGACCCGATGGGCCAAATGGTAGGTATGGATTCGATGGATGGATTGAACTGAAATGCACACCACTCTTATTATAAAACCAGGCCCTGGGAGGCATTCGGCATGATATGCTAAGGTGCAGTGAATCCCATATAATGCAGCACACAATGGAGCATAAAATTAATCAGCATCCAAGATCCAGCAACCTCAAAACAGAGTCCTCAGAAGGTATATTTATTGCATGATATTGTAGAAGTAGTTATACTTGTGAAAACAATATTTTCATGTTTTTACAGGGTGCCATTTGAATGAGTACTGGATGGGCAAAATTTCCTCCAATTAAATATTGGGAAGATTGTAGCTAGTCGTTGTTTTCGGTCCTCAGTCCAACTCCACTCCCTAGCTACTGATTCCATCCCTCTCCCTGGCAAAAAACTGAAATCAAGCCAGTCTATTCGCAACCTTGGCATCACATTTGATCCTGAGATGAGCTTCCAACCTCATTGTCATGCCATCACTAAGACCACATATTTTGCACTTACCTTTGCCCCCATCTCAGCTCATCTGCTGCTGAATCCCTGATCAATCTCTTTGTGACTGAGGGGCGGCATGGTGGAGCAGTGGTTAGCACTGCTGCCTCACGGCACCAATGTCCCAGGTTTGATCCCAGCCCTGAGTCACTGTCCGTGTCAAGTTTGCACGTTCTCCCAGTGTCTGCCTAGGTTTCACCCCCACAACCCAAAGATGTTCAGGTTAGGTGGATTGGCCATGCTAAATTGCCCCTTAATTGGAAAAATAATTTTTGGATGCTTTAAATTTATTTTTAAAAAAGAAAAAGAATCACTTTGTGACCTCTACCGTCAACTGCTCCAACACACCCCCTCCAAAGCTCAGCAGCCCATGTCTGAACTCGTAACAAATCCTGTTCCACCATCAGCTCTGAGCTCGCTGATCGATGTTGGCTCCCAGTCAAGCAAAGTTTTGATTTAAAAATTCTCATCCTGGTTTCCAAATCCCTTCATCTGTAATCTTTTCCAACTCCACAACACTCAGATTTCTGCAATCCTCTGTCTCTTGTGCATGCCTCATTATAATTGTTCCACCATGGTGACCATGCCTTCAGTTGCCTAGGCCCCGAGCTCTGGCATTCTCTCCTGAAACTCTTTGCCTCCCTACATTGCTTTCCTCCTTTAAAGCATTTCTTAAAACATAATGCTTTGACAAAAGCTTTTGGTCACCTTAGCTAGTATCTTCTTTTCTCGCTCAGTGTCATACTTTATAACACTGAAGTGCCTTGGGACAGTTCATGTTAACGATGCTATATAAATATGGGTTGTTGTCATATATACCCTGTACTGCTGATCTACATGTAGTTCGGAGGTGATAAAGCAATTTTAAATATTCTCATGCTCCTCATTCCAACCAAAATATATAACAGAAATGTTGCATTCGAATTAATAAACTGTGGGGATTGCTCAAAAAAAAAAAAAGAACCTCCTTCAGATGATCCAGTCAGGCTATAAATTGGCCCTGTTCAGGTAGCCACCCTTTCCTGCACACACACCTGCAGTTCCTTTCTTTAAGAAAAAATGTTGACATTCTGAGATATGTCCTCAGGTTAATGAACTATACATGCAATGTACTGCTCTAAAATACTTCCATCTGTGTTACTTTACACATCTATTGACGGAGAACACGTTTTGCAAGCACTCCACAAACCCACAGTTAGTTCCTGTATGTACCAATAAAATGTGGTACTGCCACGTTTCCAATTCACCCAAGAGACATGTAGTTCACCAAACAGCATCCTCAATCTGGCTTCTTTCCAAATGAAGGCAGATATTCCCTTGTTGACAACTGGCCAATGATCATTAAATCATAAAGAAAGCACAGATAAGGAAGGCAAGTTGGCTGACCCAACCTTCGCCATCAGGAAAACCTACAATCTCACACTACTCAATTAAAACATCCAACAGACTCTTACAAGGTTGTTATCTCCACTAATTTGCACTGACATCTATTTCATGTGTTTATCATACTTGCACGAAACACACAAAATAGTCCTAAATTTGCCTAGTGTCGTTTTGAACCTCAGCCTTTTGTCCGATTGAGTTACAACTTGGAGTAATGCTTTCAATTTGACTTTTCTACATAATTTACTATCTTACATACTACTGTGAAGTCTCCTCGCAGTTGCCTCCATTTAAAGCTGAAAGGTTTTTCTTATACCTTAATATTCTGTTGTTAGGGATTATCTTGGAGTTCATCTCTGCACCGCCCCAAGGCTTAATCACAAAACCTGGGCCCAGTGCTCAAGGCAGGGACTGTACACAACAATACTTAGTTCAGCATAATGGGTTCCACAGATTTAGCAATCCAGTTTATGGTCGTTGATGATCTTGATGATACTTGGTACTTGATGATCATTTCTCCATAGAATCAGCTGAATGGACAGAAAGACAAATGGAGTGGCTTAGATCAAAAGTAGAAGTTCAGGAAATGAAGACTCTGCAGGGTGTTGCAGCACACAGGTTTCTGGGAATCCTTGTACGTGAAACACCAATGTCAGCATGCAGTTACAGCAAGTTAATTGGGAAGGCAAATGGAATGTTGGCCTGAACTGCGAGAGATGGAATATAAAAGTGGGGAAATCTTGCTTTAACTATATAGGGCATTGGTGGGACCACACCCTGGATACTGTGTACAATTTCAGTCTCTTTACTGAAGAAAGGACATTTATGAACTGGAACAGTTCGGAGAAGTCTCAATCAGCTGATTCCTGCGAAGAAATGTTTGTCTTATGAAGAAAGATTGCACAGATTTGACCTCTACTCATTGGAGTCCAGAAGAATGAGAGGTGATCTTATTGAAACATAAAAGATTCTGAGGAGACTTGACAGGGTAGATGCTGAGAGGATGTATCTTCTCAGGGGGGAAATGAAACTGGGGCACAGTTTAAACAAAGGGTCTCCCATTTAAGATGGAGACGAGAATGAATTTCTTCTCCCAAGAGGGTCATTAGTGTTTCGAATTTTCTTTCCCAGAGGGCCGTGGAAGCTGGATCATTCAAGGCTGAATTTGACATTTTTAATCTTCGAAAGAGTCAAGGGTTATGGGTGGCAGGTAGTAAAGCGCAATTACGGCCATAATCAGATCAGTCATCATCTTATTGATTGACAGAGCAGGCTCGAGGGACTAAATGGTCTCCTCCTATTTATTTTGTGTTTTATGTTCTTATGAGCCAATAGCATGGACCTGGCAACAATTGAAGGAGAAATTAAGGAAGAAGAAAATCAGATGGATGGACAACAAAGAACAAAGAAAAGTACAGCACAGGACAGGCCCTTTGGCCCTCCAAGCCCGTGCCGACCATGCTGCCCGACTAAACTACAATTTTCTACACTTCCTGGGTCCGTATCCCTCTATTCCCATCCTATTCATGCATTTGTCAAGATGTCCCTTAAATGTCACTAGCGTCCCTGCTTCCAGCACCTCCTCCGGCAGCGAGTTCCAGGCAGCCACTACCCTCTGTGTAAAAAAAAAAAAAAAAAAAAAAACTTGCCTCGTACATCTACTCTAAACCTTGCCCCTCGCACCTTAAACCTATGCCCCCTAGTAATTGACCCCTCTACCCTGGGGAAAAGCCTCTGACTATCCACTCAAAATTTTGTAGACCTCTATCAGGTCGCCCCTCAACCTCTGTCGTTCCAGTGAGAACAAACCGAGTTTATTCAATCACTCCTCATAGCTAATGCCCTCCATACCAGGCAACATCCTGGTAAATCTCTTCTGCACCCTCTCTAAAGCCTCCACATCCTTCTGGTAGTGCGGCGACCAGAATTGAACACTATACTCCAAGTGTGGCCTAACTAAGGTTCTATACAGCTGCAACATGACTTGCCAATTCTTATACTCAATGCCCCGGCCAATGAAGGCAAGCATGCCGTATGCCTTCTTGACTACCTTCTCCACCTGTGTTGCCCCTTTCAGTGACCTGTGGACCTGTACACCTAGATCTCTCTGACTGTCAATACTCTTGAGGGTTCTACCATTCACTATATATTCCCTTCCAAAATGCATCACCTCACATTTCTCCGGATTAAACTACATCTGCCATCTCTCGGCCCAAGTCTCCAAACAATCTAAATCCTGCTGTATTCTCTGACAGTCCTCATCGCTATTCGCAATTCCACCAATCTTTGTGTCGCCTGCAAACTTACTAATCAGACCAGTTACATTTTCTTCCAAATCATTTATATGTACTACGAACAGCAAAGGTCCCAGCACTGATCCCTACGGAACACCACTAGTCACAGCCCTCCAATTAGAAAAGCAACCTTCCATTGCTACACTCTGCCTTCTATGATCTAGCCAGTTCTGTATCCAGCTTGCCAGCTCAGCCCTGATCCCGTGTGACTCCACCTTTTGTACCAGTCTACCGTGAGGGACCTTGTCAAAGGCCTTACTGAAGTCCATATAGACAACATCCACTGCCCTACCTGCATCAATCATCTTTGTGATCTCTTTGAAAAACTCTATCAAGTTAGTGAGACACGACCTCCCCTTCACAAAACCATGCCGCCTCTCACTAATACATCCATCTGCTTCCAAATGGGAGTAGATCCTGTCTCGAATAATTCTCTCCAGTAATTTCCCTACCACTGACGTAAGGCTCACCGGCCTGTAGTTCCCTGGATTATCCTTGCTACCCTTCTTAAACAAAGGAACAACATTGGCTATTCTCCAGTCCTCCGGGACATCACCTGAAGACAGTGAGGATCCAAAGATTTCTGTCAAGGCCTCAGCAATTTCCTCTCTAGCCTCTTTCAGTATTCTGGGGTAGATCCCATCAGGCCCTGGGTACCTATCTACCTTAATATTTTTCAAGACGCCCAACACCTCGTCTTTTTGGATCTCAATGTGACCCAGGCTATCTACATACCCTTCTCCAGACTCAACATCCACCAATTCCTTCTCTTTGGTGAACAAGATTGAAGTGTAGCTTGAGGGAAGTCTAGAAGAAAGCCAGAGAAGAAGCACGGCAATGTTGAATAAACGCCACAGTGACTGAATCTATCCTCTCCCAATTCTCACGGGATACACAACTCAGGAAATCTAGGTAATCTATCATTAATTTTAATATGTGAAATTTGTTTTAACAAAATGCAATGCCTGCATGTTGCAAATTCACCCATTAAACTCAGAGTCTACAAACAGAACTGAGTCTCTCAACCTCAAGCATGGCCACCATAACAACATTTAGAAATAGTCAAGTTTTGCTTCCATGCACAATATGATGGTAAAGTCACAGTGGGCACACTAATCAAAATGAGATATTCTTTCAGAACAAACTAAACCATAGAATCCCTACAGTGCAGAAGGAGGCCATTTGGCCCATCGAGTCTGCCCCGACTTCCAAAAGAGCACCCCAGCTTTGAATATTGAAAGGAACACAGGTTGCCAATAACTTCAATCTTCATGCATAGTTTTTTCTCATTTCCAATGACCTCATTTGTATAGTGATGCAAGAATGAAAAATGTGAAAAAGGAGAATAAATGGTAGTGATCATGGCTCAGAAGGCTGCTGAAAGTGGCATTTTAAGAGATCTGAATGTGTTAATGGCAGAACAAAGGGAAGCAGCGTGTCAAAGAATAACCTGGCACAGGGAACAGATGGTCTGAGTGGGGCGGGGCGGGGGGGCGGAGACAGTGCTACGAGAAAAACAGTTCGATGGAAGAAATGAAATTAAACTGATAGAAATAAAAATGGGTGAAGGTGGAGGAGAGAGTTCACAGTCTGAAGCTGTTGCACTCAATGTTAAGTCCGAAAGACTAATCGGAAGATGAGATGCTGTTCCTCCAGTTCGTGCTGGGCTTCACTGGAACATTGCAGCAGGCCAAGGACGGACATGGGGACAGGAGAGCAGGATGGTGTTCAATTGGCAAACATCAGGAAAGTCTGGGTCCTGCTCGTCGGCGGACTATTTGTACCCCAAGACGTTACCATAACATTTATGGAAGTGAAAGCAGTAGCATATAATGCATTATCCTTCAAGCTGTTGCACTCTCTATACAAAACTCTTGAAAAATTTCCATCCCACAGATGCACATTATAGTTTGTGGTTCATCAGAAAAGGCTTCTACCCTTTGAAAAATCCCTGTGCATGTCTTTTTAAGCACCTGGTGAAAACAGTAAGACCATTCAACAACAAGATACTGCAGATCACATTAAGCAAATTATATGCATAATCAATCTTCTACTTGTTCCCAACAAAAAAATAGTTTGATCCCTGTGGATATTTGTGGCAACATCGATAAATCTGACCAACATAAATTTGAAATTCTGTTTTTAGCAGAACAAAAAAATGATATGGAATGCAAATGAAGATAATTATTCTTTTTCGTAGAAGCACAGAAACTGATATCTTGCATTGCCCAGTTCAAAAGTCTGGCATATCACTTGTGAAAAGGGGATACCAGTTCAGGAATATTTAAAAATAATCTTATTAGGTAGGCATTATTCCACAGCTTTTTTTCACATTGCATTATATTAACAACAAGTTGTATTTGTATTGTATTTTTAATGTAGAAAATGGAACACCATCCCCTTCGCTCATTAGCTACCTGGCCACTGCACTTGTATGTGTAGCAAAAGTTATCCCCAAAAGTTGTTTAGTGCCAGAGAGCACAGCTTTTGGTCAAATTCATATAGTCATAATTTTTCAATATCCTTCATAGTTTCCTTCTAATTTAGAAATTTTACATTCAAGGTCTCCTTAAACCTCTCTCATTATTGCTCTCATAAGCTAGCAGTTTTCATCTAAAGTTTTGCAAACTCAGTATGGTTATGTCAAGGTAGCCCTAGTTGTATTCTGCACTCAAAGTTGCTGATTTTGTTTTTGGGATATGAGCGTCACCAGCCAGGCCAGCCGCCCATCCCTATTTGCCAGTTGAGCAGCTGGTGGTGAGCCATAAACAACTGAGTGGTCTGCTAGGTAATTTCAACGGGCAGATAATCACATTGGTGTGAGCCTAGAGTCATATGTAGGACAAACTGGGCAAGGACTGCACATTTGTTCCCCAGAAGGACAGGTAGGTCTTCATAAAAATTATTGTATTGTGTCTCATGCACATAAGTCACAATTTGTCCAATGCTGCCTTGATAGGTCCTGCATTCCCTAGTCTTCAACAAAATTAAGGTTTGGATGTTCAAAGGTGTGTATTTGAAAGCCATAGAAGGATAAGAGCAAGATAAGAAAACGCTGTGGAAAAAGCTAATTTTCTAAAAAAAAACTACTGAACACAGGTAGAGATAACCTAATGTGAAACAGATAAATTTTATACCAAAGGCTAGAAGAATAAACAAAAGTAAAGGCATAGGGAAAGGGGTAAAGGTAAAGAGCATCCATCAATAAACATAAGAAGAATTCAATTATTAATAGCAGCAGATTCACAAATACCAAGAATTGTATAACTGCCAGTGATGTTGGATATTTTATCCAAGCATGTGTATCATAACATTTATTGACAAACTAATAAAAGTGCAATGGTTATATTTGATGAGCAACTTGATTTCTGTACCTTACATAATTGTAAACTCAAAACTGAAAACCATTCATTTACCAAAGCTGTTGCAGTCCTTTGGCCCTTATAGAATCAAATTGTTCAAGCTTTTAAAATAATTGCTTTGCTGTCAATTATCTAAGTATTTTGTGAATAGTTCAATAACCAATCCCTGTTCTTCAATGAATATGTTTCGTCTGAAAACCTCAATACTTGTTTACCATAAAACGTCTGTACCAAAAAGTAATTAACTAAACCTAGCTCAATTAATATTTCAAAGGATGTGTATGATCAAGCTGTAAATTAAGCAAAGTAAAATGATTTTTTTTTCTCCCCCTCCACATGAGGGAGTGTTAACACAGATATGAGGTATTTGCCACAGAAGCAATTACCCATTCAAACTCACTTTTGGAATTACCTTTGCTTGCACAGAGATTAATACTTTTAATAATTCTATATGGAATCCAGTTAGCATCCTATGACAAATAAGAATCTGGTTCTTAAGTACGCACGTTATTTTTACAATGGCTTTTAGTCAATGGTGCTTTGCAAACGTGGTCATTAAGAAGGTACAATGATGGAATCATTAACTCCAAATACTTCCGAATTTTGTCTAACCTAAACTTCTAACTGTGCAATGTGCCTGTAATTTTCCAATAAGTGCTGCTTGCATGCAAGACTTTATGTATGGTATCAAACTTTTCCCAATAGAAGTGAAAATGTATGGTTTACACAAGGCAAGACTTATTTCAAAATACATTATTTAGCTTTTCCACTCCCACTGTGCAAGTAATGTCTATGAATACCTGTAGGCTTGGGTGAGTAACCCTCCAGAATTGCCCTCAATTCTTCAGGAATTAAAGACAACCCTAGCGCAACAAAAAATAGTCTATTTTTAATTAAATTTTCTTTGAACTCTTTTGCCTCCCGGTTAAAAAGCAAAGAAAGACTTCCAATTACATACTGCCCTTCGCAACCACTGGAAATATTCAAGTGCTTTACAGCCAATTAAGTATTTCCAACTATAGTCCTTATTTGTAAGGTAAGAAACAGATAAGCCAATTTTCACACAGCAAACTCCCACAAACAGCAATGTGATAATGACCAGATAATCTGTTTCTGTAATGTTATTTGAGGAATAACAGCCAGGAGACTGGGGATAACTCCCTCGCTCTTCTTCAATGTAGCGCATGGGGATCTTTTACATTCACTTGATAGGGCTGACCAGGCCATGGTCTCAACCAGAATATGACAATACTGCCCTGGAGTGTCAGCTTTGGTTTTTGTGCTCAAGCATGACATGTAAATTGGACATGGAACAGGGGGAAAAAATTATGTTTGACTGTTAAGAATCATCTGATCAGGTACTGAAGGGTCTATTTGCTCTCAGAATGGCTGGATAAGAATGCACTTGAAGGATGAGCACGTTGAATGATCAGTGGCAGCATGTGGAGGCCAGGTGGGAGACAGCAGTTTGTTATGTGATTAAACCTTCAGGAAGAATAGATAAGAGTAAACCAATGGATGTAGAGTATTTGGATTTTTTAAGGAAGTTTTTCTTAAGTAAAGTTTTACATAAGAGTGTGCAAAATTGAAGCGCAAGAGATTGGGGGTAACATACTGTCATGGATTGAGAACTGGCAGGAAACAGAGTAGGAATAAATGGGTCTTTTTTCAAGTGGCAGTCTAGTAGGGTCCCACAGGGATCAGTGCTTGGGCCCCAGCTATCCACAATGTACATCAATGATTTAGATGAGGGAACTAAAGGCAGTATGTCCAAGTTTGCTGATAACACACAACTTGATGCGAAGGCGAGTGGCGAGGCGGATGTTAAGGGGCTTCAAGGTGATTTAGACAAATTGAGTGACTGGTAGGATAGGCCATTTAGGACTGAGATGAGGAACAATATCAAGGGTGGTGAACCTATGGAATTTTCACAAAACGCTGTGGAGGCCAAATCACTGACTGTATTTAAGAAGGAAATAGATTTCTTGATTCTTAACAGTGTCAAGTGGTATGGGGAAAGCGTTGGCGTATAATGTTGAGATTGAGGATCAGCCATTATTATGTTGAATGGCGGAGCAGGTTCGAAGGGTCAAACAGACCACTCCTATTTCTATGTAATATGAGCAGAATTGACACCTCATGTAGGTAGTTTGACAATCCTGAAATAAGAATCCTAGGAGTAGATGATCGAAGGGTTTCAATATTTGTAAGAAATTATGGTTTGGTGAATAAATTTTATATTTATTTCGCATTTTCATTTTACCGACAATAAGTACCAAATGTGTGCAGACCAGAATTTGGGGTTTAAGGCTTCAACCCTTCAGTGTGAAGTGCATCTGAAATCTCAAGACAAGAATACTAGGATTGTTTTCGTCTTTGATGACCACACTGATTATGTCCATCTAAAAATGATTTGTTTACCAAACTACTCAAAAAATAGAGAATGCAAAAAATTTTAATTTTTTAGTCACATGATCAAATTCAGACCTCATACATGAGTATATAATCTTAGATCATAATTAAGACAATCTCGACTTCCAATGGCGGCCATGAGCTGAGTGGTTGCACGAAAGGTGGCCCTCTCTTGGGAGCCTCATACTAGGCCCTTTTAACCTGTCAAATACGACAAAATCCCCTGGCATCACCCCCAATCCGACTGTGCCATCGAACCAGCCACAAAGCCGCAAAAACAGCAAGAGTCAGGAAAGGAAAATCACAACCCCAGAACAAGGGGACACGTGGGGCGAACCAGATCAGAATGTGGCTGACCCATCAGGTTTGGCAACACACAACTCCGGCCCACTCACCGATGAAGCAACTGATGAAGCTTTTCTTGATAGAGCTCCAGGCGCAGAGAGGCTCAATAAAAGACCTGACGTAGACCGTGAGGTCGGCAATCGGAGCTGTATTGGCTCACATAAAGGAAGTGATCGACAGAGCGGAGCGGAGACTGGAGGCCCAATAAGCGATGATGCGAGACTGGAGGAATCGCCCTCCGATTAGGACGAGTGGATTGCATCGCTCAAACCCGAGGTAGCAAGGTTGGGGACGACACAGAAATCACTTGAGAAAAGGTTGACGACCAGGAGAACAGGTCCCGTTGACAGAACCTGGGAATTGTTGGGCTATCAGAGGGCAGGAACGTGACATAATATAAATCAATAATGCTTAGGAAACGGATGGGAGAGGAAAGCTTTGCCAAATCCGCAGAGGTGGACCAAGCCCATTGGTTGTTCTAGCAAAAGCCCAAATCACCACGAGCAATAATTGCAAAACTGCATTAGTTTCAGGACAAGGATCGGGTTTTTAACTGGGCAAGGAGCACAGGTTGTGTAGGTGGGAAGGACGCACAATCCGCACCTACTGACACATCGGAGCCAACATTGCCAAGCACCGGGTGGAGTTTAATGGGGCCAAATCCGCACTATTCAAAAGTCACGTGAGATTCCCAACCTTGTACCCGTCAAGGCTATGGGTCACGTTCAACAGCCAAGAACTCTTATTTCAACACGCTGGAGGAAGCAAACAAGTTTGTTCGAAAGAATGGACTTCGAAAGAGACAATCAAAAACACTTTGAACTTATACAAGTTATACGATCTTGGGGGTGGGGGCAAATGGACATGGGGACAAGAAGGGGAGGATGGGAAGAGATCAGGCAGGTTAAACGCAAGAAGAGCTGATCCAAGGGGGAAGCCACCACACTGTCGAGCAGACTAGTGTACGGGAGAACAAAAGGCAGGGGCACGGCGCATCTCCCAAGAGGGAGGGAGCACTTGGCAGAAGGGGGGTTGGCAGACCGGGGGGGGCCACGGGGAAAGGGGACTGCAAGGGCAAAGGGGCTTGGAGGTGGTTAGAATGCTGGTTACAACAGGTCGCACATGGAAATGGTTGGAAAGAAGCCGGCGATGGCAGCCATCTTGGAAGACCGATGCACAAAGGAAAACCCCGACATGCAGGAGCATGTCCACAAGGTAAGTATGGTTGACCCCACGGTGAAAAGATTCAGAGTCTTTGCCCATCTAAAAAGCCTGACGGTTGTCGTCGTCTTTCTTCAGAAGTCACACCTGAGGGAGAAGGACCGACTGAGGGGAAGGAAAAGCTGGGTAGGACAGGTGCATCAGGCGTGCTTTGACACAACAAAAGGACAGCCTTTACAGCGCCGAACACAGTAACGGATCCAGGGGGACAATATGTGATGGTTAGCGGGATCCTGGAAGGGGCCCCAGGGTTCATGTAAATAAATAAGTCCCGAACGGAGATGATACAGGGTTCATCAAAAAACAATGGTGGAGACCCCCCAACCTCAACCAGCTCATCATTTGGGGGGGGGGGGGGGGGGGGGGGAAAGAGACTTCAACTGTGTACAGGACCCAGCCACAGATCAAGGACAAAATCAGGAATGCCGAAGGAATTAAACATTTTTATGGAGTAGATGGGAGTGGGGGGTGTAAAAGAGACCCGTGGAGGTTCAAACATCCAAGAGAGGAGGAGTTCTCTTTCTTCTCCCATGCTCACAAAGCCTACTTGTGTATTGACATATTTGTAGTGGGTAAATCGGTGCTTCCAGGCGTAGTGGGGCACAATACTCCACAATAGTAATCTCAGACCACGCATCACACTACATGAGGTTTGGAGATGGGCCAGGCCCAGTGCCCCATGGAGGCTGGACAAAGCCCTCCTTACCTACAAGGTGTTCTGTGAAAAAAACATTACAGTCGGCGGAAAATGACAGGTATGTAACCTGCAACAAAAATGGGGAGTCCCACACTCCACATTCTGGGACGCATTGAAGGCAGTGATATAGGGGAAATAATAGCATACAGGGCTCTTGGGGACAGGAAGGAAAGGTCAGCTAGGCAATGGCTGATCAACTCCATATTGGAGGTGGATTGGGGGTACTCCGTGGCCCCAACTGTAGAGCTGCTGGAAGAGAGGAGAAAACTACAAATTGAACCTGGGACCCTGGAGTGGGGGATCTTTTATGAACATGGAGACAAGCAGCCACCTACTGACACATCAGCTGAGAAAGCAGACGGCCACAAAGGATATAGTGCAGATAAGGGACGGGAATGGTAGGCTAATCACAGCGCCAAATAAAATCAACGGGCCTTTGAGACCTTCTACCGGGGACTGTACACCTCCAAGCCCCAGAGCGGGGGAGGGGGGCTCGAAGGTGAAACTGTTTCTCGACGGGCTGGACATACCAGCAGTCGGGGAGGAAAAGAAACAGGGACTGGAAGCACCACTAGGACTGGGGGAAGTCATGGAGAGCATCAACTCCTGGTAAGACACCAGGACCAGACTGGCTCCCGGTGGACCTACATAAGATGTTTACGGCAGCACTGGCCCAACACCTGCAGGAGATGTTCAATGAATCGCTGTCGAGGCGATTCCACCACCCATGCTGACACAGGCCTTGATATCGCTGATCCCTAAAAAAAGACAAGGACCCAATGGAGTGCGGGTCATACAGACTCATCTCACTCCTGAATGCGGAAGCTAAAGCCCTGCCGAAGGCTCTAGTGTGGCGACTGGAGAGTTGCTTGCAGAAGTAATCACGGAAGATCAGATGGGGCTTGTCGAGGGCAGACAGCTAACAGCGAAGATCAGCCACCTGCTGAATGTGATTATGACCTCAACCTGGGAGGAGACACCAGAAGTGATCACCTCCCTGGACGCAGAGAAGGCCTTCGACAGAGTCGAATGGAGATACTTCGTGGAGGTGATGGAACGGTTTTAGTTTGGGCCAGGGTTCACGTCGTGGGTGTAACTACTGTACTGCGCTCCCATGGCGACCTTATGGACAAACGTCACCAGTTCTGAATGTTTTTGGCCGCACAGAGGCAGTGATGCCCATTGTCCCGGCTGCCATTTGTCCTGGCAGCCGTCCACTGGCTATTGCTCTCAGGCCGTCAAGGGAGTGGTACCCAGAGGGGAACAAGAGAGCACAGAGTCTCACTCTATGCAGATGACCTGCTCCGCTACACCTCAAACTCCCTAGCCAGCATGGGAAGGATAATGGAGCTCCTAAGGGAGTTTCGAGCCTTCTTGGGTTACAAACATAACCTGAACAAGAGCAAAATCTTCACCATGAACCCCCAGGAGAACCAGAGCTGGGAATGCTGTTGTTTAAACTAACTGGCCCAAACCAAGTTCTGATACCTGGAGATCAGATAGCCCACGACTGGACAAGGATTCATACGTGGAAACTACTGAGTTTAGTGAAAGAGGTAGAATGAAACCTGCGGAAGTGGGACTTGCTCCCCTCTCCCTGGCGGGAAGACTGCAGGCAATAAAAATGAATGTGCTGCCAAGATTCCTTTTCCTATTCAGATCCCGCCCGATCTTCATCCCCAAGGCTTTCTTCACCAAAGTAGATAAATTAATCATGGCGTTTGTGTGATCGGGGGAAAAAAACAAGAATCTGCAAAAGCATCCTACAAAGGAGGAGGAGTATGGGGGGCTTGGTGCTGCGAACTGCCTCCTCTACCACTGGCCAGCAAAAGCAGGAAAGGGACAGAGTGGGTGAGAGAACCGGAGGCAGAATGGTTGCAGATAGAGGAGACATCCCTCCAAGCACTGGCCATGGCCCCACTCCCATTTCCCCCAGCCAAATACTTGAGAAACCCAGTGGTGATAGCCATGCTAAGGACCTGGAACCAGTTGACCAGCACAGGCACCATTTCAATCTTGGTGCAATGGCCACTGCGGCCCCCACCTGTAAAAAACCATAAGTTCATCCTGGTAAAACTGAATGTCTCCTTCAAAACGTGGAGGCAGGACCAAGGGGTACTGACTGTAAGAGTACCTAGACGGTAAAGTAACGCTTTGGGGGAACAAACAGAAAAGCGCCAACTCCTGAAAGGGAACGAGCTCAGATACCTACAACTGAGAAATTTCCTCCACAAGGACCCCACAACATTCCCCCAGCTACCTGGACACACCCTACTGGACAGACTGCTGGCAGCGGGCGGATTAGGGGACGGTAGCTGCGCCAACATGAATGTTAGAGGAGCTGGACAAGGCACAAGACAAGTGAGAGGAGCTGGACATGGAGATAGGGGGAGGACTCTGGATTGAAGCAAAGGTAGTGCATAGGATGCACCTGACCAGGACACGCATGCGAATGGTGCCAGGGAGGCCTGGCCAACCACACCTAAACGTTCCAATCCTGCCCCAAACTTGTCATGTACTGGACTGTCGTTTCCAAAGCCATGTCCAGAGTTCCGGTGGTGAAGGTGGAGCCATGCCTGCTATTGGCAGTCTTCGGGGTATTGGAACAGCCAGAACTCTTTATGGGGAATGAGGCAGATGCACGAGCCTTTGCCTTCCTGATTGCCCGACAGAGACTCCTGCTCAGCTGGAGATCTGCTGCGCCACCCAAGGCCGCGCGCTGGCTGTCCGACAGCGGAATTCTTGAAATTGGAGAAAATAACATTCACCAGCAGGGATCGGAAGAAGGCTCCCACAATACATGGAGGCAATTCATCAACCTCTTTGAGGACTTGTTTGTGAACAGCAACCTTTGGGCGGAAAGAGGAGAGTCATCATCACCAATATCGGGGAATCAAGCCCAGAGTGGTTAAAGGGGGCTGAGGAAAGGGAAAAAAAATCTATGATGTTATGGTGACTAATGTGTTATGCTTCTGTTGCCTCGATCACACCTAGTATGCTTTAATACAACTGGGTAGCCGGTGTATAGTTTATGGTATGGTTGGGCAGCACGGTAGCACAGTGGTTAGCACTGTAGCTTCACAGCGCCAGGGTCCCAGGTTCTATTCCTGGCTTTGGTCACTGTCTGTGCGGTGTCTGCACGTTCTCCCCATGTCTGTATGGGTTTCCTCCGGGTGCTCCGGTTTCCTCCCACAAGTCCCAAAAGACGTGCGTGTCAGGTGAATTGGACATTCTGAATTCTCCCTACGTGCACCCGAGCAGGCGCCGGAATGTGGCAACTAGGGGCTTTTTACAGTTACTTCATTGCAGTGTTAAGGTAAGCCGACTTGGGACAATAAAGATTATTATTGTTCTCACCGACCATCTGGATTCTACTGTTAATATGGCTCTTGTTCCTGTATACGTTTCCTGTATTCTCTTATCTTTTCTCCTTGTTGTAAATACAAATGAAAATCAATAAAAACATTCTGAAAAAAAGAATTAAGACAATCTCACATTTGTCTCTTGGCAGTTGCCAAAAAAGTAAGAAAAATTCCAGATAATGTGTGAACGGCACAAGTCATTCTCATATGCGTTCAGTTGCTGCCCTTGGAAATCACCCACAATATCCTTGGCCACTGAGACATGTGTGGTATGGGGGGGAAAGAGAACAAAAGGTGCAGGCAAAAGTAATAAGAAAGAGAAAAAGGAGCTTGGAACGGAAATCTTCCAGTCACAATAGATTTTTTAAACTGGCTTTCCTCTTCCCTACACAAATGCAGCACTTCAAGCCCAAACTACCGAGACTCATAATGAGCAAAGTTGATTATTTTACAACTTTGTTGAGCCTTTGCAAAGCTTCTCACCTTACAAAAAAATTACTCACGACAATCAAGTCAAAGATTCATTTGAACACACCTGCAGTTGAGTTTTAACTGCAATTAATTGTTCATGTACTCACAGCATTTCAACGCCAAAATAAAAACATCAAACCCATTTTCAAAAGGAATCCAGCATCTGATGACAGGAAGTTACTTATGATGTTTAGTTAAAACTTAGTAAAGCATATTGAAGCTATTAGGGCAGTAAGCCAGTGTTTATGGCTCCCAGCTTGCCTATGTTGAAAAAGGAGCACAGTGTTTGATGAAAAAAAAAGACCGTTATCCTATCCAAATGTCCAAAATCATCCACAGATGACAAACAATACTGGAACATAACTTCCCTTTCTTTCGCGCAGGTGGGAAGTGAAAAACAATTACACACACACACAAAAATATATACACTTCAATCTTTCCAGTTGATATACATAGTGATGAATCTCGGATGCAAACAGAGATTAATCCTTTAATTCAATGTATCTACTCCATTTATCCAAAAACACAAGAATTCAAAAACCACAATTCTTACATTGTGAGAGCCAGGTCACATAAGCTCTCTTCTGGCAGAACCGTTGTACTGTAATCACATTTTAAATTGAACTACCTAGTGCAGTGCTTCATCTTATAGAAGATGGACAAAAAGGCGGGACAAAAAGGCACTTCACTCTGCAGCTGTAAGTGCAGGTGTTAGCTTTGTCATCTGGTGCAGCTGTATTGCATGACTATGTACCAATGGACCTCGAGAACTAATTTTAAGCAGAACAGAATAATGCAGCAATTAGAAGAATAAGGTGCATCTCGGCAAAGCAATACAGAATGAAGTTTTCTTTAATCTGTATAATCAACTAGTACACTTGTACTTCTCCTGAATTCTGTGCCAGTTTAACCTGGCAACAAATAGCAGCTAGCTTTTAAATTCAAAAGATTCAATAAGGGAGCTCTTATGATGAAAGGAGATGATGAAAGCAGTTCTGTTAGTAGAGGAAAACTGCAGTGAACTTTTTGTGTAATTCAGAAACCACGGTGAAGGCCCAGTTGAGGACACAAAAAAGGTGAAAACAGTGAAAGAGGACTCATGGTAAATAAGGATATGATGATTCGGTGACACTAAACTTAGGTCAAAAGCCTGAAAGAAGTTCCATATTTCTGAAGTCCTGAGAAAGAATAAACTAGAGCAGGGGATTGTGCAGTAAATTTTAGACAGTACGTGTAAAATAAAAATGTTCTAGCCTGGAAACCAATCTAGCCAAATTATCAAATGTCATTCCTAATCTTACAACCTGAAATATTCACTCCCACCCCACTGTTTTTCAAACTTCATGCAAGTAGAAATTATATTTAATTATTACTCAATTTCCATAACTATCCTTTTAATTTTGGCTCCCATTCTTTCCAGATAATTAGCAAACTTCTATTTTCAAAAATAAAATAATCAAAATAACACCTTTATCCCTCTATTGGGACAAGACTCCACACACTCACTGCTCTCCAAGGATTAGAAAAAACATTTTAAACTCTGCTAGTCTGAACAGAGGATCATCAATATTTTGGATCATATTGCAAATTAAATAACCTGCTTACATCTTACACTATTTGTCTTTCAGCACTTCCATGAGTTGGATCTAATGCTTCATAATCGCCTTTAATTCAATGAAAAAGATTGTTCCATTCCATGAGGTTTTTTTTTTTTTTACACTCCCAACAACACTTTCCATTTACAAAGCACCTTTGATACAGTGAAATGTCCAAAGGTGTGTCACAAAAATATAAGAGGCAAAAGAAAATGAGCAGAGGAGAGATTGGTGAGAATAATTATAACCATGGTCAAAGGAGAAGGTTCTAACCATGGCCTTGAAGGAGGTGGCGATGCGGGTGTTCAGAAAAGAAATTCAGAAATAGGTATGGGAACGAAGGAGCAGTGAAGGGGAAGGAAACAAAGATGGAACAGGGAAAAGGGAGGGAGGATCAAACGGGTATAGGGGTTCAGGAGAGTAGTCAAGGGAGAGGTGGGGGAGGGGAGGAGGTAAAGCATTGGATGCAACAACTCGCACGTGGAGATAGCAGGAACAAAGGAAGGAGATAAGTCCCCAGGGCCTGATGGGATCTACCCCAGAATACTGAAGGAGGCTAGAGAGGAAATTGCTGAGACCTTGACAGAAATCTTTAGATCCTCACTGTCTTCATGTGATGTCCCGGAGGACTGGAGAATAACCAATGTTGTTCCTTTGTTTAAGAAGGTTAGCTAGGATAATCCAGGGAACTACAGGCCGGTGAGCCTTACATCAGTGAAAATTACTGGAGAGAATTCTTCGAGATAGGATCTACTCCCATTTGGAAGCAAATGGGCATATTAGTGAAAGGCAGCACGGTTTTGTGAAGGGGAGGCCGTGTTTCACTAACTTGATAGAGTTTTTCGAGGAGGTCACAAAGATGATTGATGCAGGTAGGGCAGTGGATGTTGTCTATATGGACTTCAGTAAGACCTTTGACAAGGTCCCTCATGGCAGACTGGTACAAAAGGTGAAGTCACACGGGATCAGGGCTGAGCTGGCAAGATGGATACAGAACTGGCTTGGTCATGGAAGGCAGAGAGTAGTAATGGAAGGTTGCTTTTCTAATTGGAGGGCTGTGACTAGTGGTGTTCCGTAGGGATCAGTGCTGGGACCTTTGCTGTTCGTAGTACATATAAATGATTTGGAAGAAAATGTAACTGGTCTGATTAGTAAGTTTGCAGGCGACACAAAGATTGGTGGAATTGCAGATAGCGATGAGGACTGTCAGAGGATACAGCAGGATTTAGATTGTTTGGAGGCTTGGGCGGAGAGGTGGCAGATGGAATTTAATCCAGACAAATGTGAAGTAATGCATTTTGGAAGGTCCAATGCAGGTAGGGAATATACAGTGAATGGTAGAACCCTCAAGAGTATTGACAGTCAGAGAGATCTCAGTGTACAGGTCCACAGGTCACTGAAAGGGGCAACACAGGTGGAGAAGGTAGTCAAGAAGGCATAGGGCATGCTTGCCTTTATTGGCCGGGGCATTGAGTATAAAAATTGGCAAGTCATGTTGCAGCTGTATAGAACCTTAGTTAGGCCACACTTGGAGTATAGTGTTCAATTCTGGTCGCCGCACTACCAGAAGGATGTGGAGGCTTTAGAGAGGGTGCAGAAGAGATTTACCAGGATGTTGCCTGGTGTGGAGGGCATTAGCTATGAGGAGTGATTGAATAAACTCGGTTTGTTCTCACTGGAACGACGGAGGTTGAGGGGCGACCTGATAGAGGTCTACAAAATTATGAGGGGCATAGACAGGGTGGATAGGCTTTTTCCCCAGGGTAGAGGGTTCAATTACTAGGGGGCATAGGTTTAGAGGAGATGCACGAGGCAAGTATTTTGACACAGA